>NC_037672.1:27385176-27484851 GCF_003255815.1 Theropithecus gelada
AAAAGTCAGGAAACAACAGGTGCTGGAGAGGATGTGGAGAAATAGGAACACTTTTACACTGTTGGTGGGATTGTAAACTAGTTCAACCATTATGGAAAACAGTATGGCGATTCCTCAAGGATCTAGAACTAGATGTACCATATGACCCAGCCATCCCATTACTGGGTATATACCCAAAGGATTATAAATTATGCTGCTATAAAGACACATGCACACGTATGTTTATTGCAGCACTATTCACAATAGCAAAGACTTGGAATCAACCCAAATGTCCATCAGTGACAGATTGGATTAAGAAAATGTGGCATATATACACCATGGAATACTATGCAGCCATAAAAAAGGATGAGTTTGTGTCCTTTGTAGGGACATGGATGCAGCTGGAATCCATCATTCTTAGCAAACTATCACAAGAACAGAAAACCAAACACCGCATGTTCTCACTCATAGGTGGGAACTGAACAATGAGATCACTTGGACTCGGGAAGGGGAACATCACACACCGGGGCCTATCATGGGGAGGGGGGCGGGGGGAGGGATTGCATTGGGAGTTATACCTGATGTAAATGACGAGTTGATGGGTGCAGCACACCAACAAGGCACAAGTATACATATGTAACAAACCTGCACGTTATGCACATGTACCCTACAACTTACAGTATAATAATAATAAATTTAAAAAAAAAAAATAAAATAAAAAATAAAAAATAAAAAATAAAACTGTGGCCTTATTATATAGGGTTTCTTCAATGTGAAATATGTCTAATACATTAGCCAATAGTTGCATACAAATTAAGATAACAATGTCAACATTTTCTAATTTCAAATATGAAAATAACTCTGTTTGAAAATACAAAAGAGTACTTCCTCACTTGTGTTTTTTATCTTTTGGAATCATACAATTTTAAAATCTCAAATATTTAAACTACCATAACAAAATATCTATATAAAGCCTGTTATCATGTCAAAAGTAGCCATATCCTGCCATATTCTAGCTTACTTTACTTCTTTATTATGATTATTTAAAGATAATAGAAAGAGAAATGAAGGGGAGATTAGGTTTGTAACACCTTTGAAAATATTTGAATAGCAATGCATCTTAAATATTTAATATATATGAATTACCACTGTATGTTCTAAAATAATGTAATTGCACATAAACTCCTTGTCTTCCTTATTTTAAATGCATTCAGGGAAAAGTTATTCAAATAAAAAATGATATTCCCAGGATGAAAATCATAGAATTATAAGGTTCTTATGCATCTACTTACTATGCAGACTTAATAAGTAACAGGATTTTATGAGACTGAAATATTATTGTTATTCATTTCAACCATTTGGGCTTAAAATACTGTCAATTTAAAAAAGCACAGCGCTGAGTTTGCAGCAGCTTCTGAAGTAGCTTACTCTTTTGTTAAAGTATGTTTGAGTTTTCTTACCTCAAGAAGCAATTGTAGGCTGGGCACGGTGACTCACGCCTGTAATCCCAGCACTTTGGGAGGCTGAGGCAGGCGGATCACCAGGTCAGGAGATCAAGACCATCCTGGCTAACATGGTGAAACCCCGTCTCTAAAAATACAAAAAATTAGCCGGGTGTGGTGGTGGGCGCCTGTAGTCCCGGCTACTCGGGAGGCTGAAGCAGGAGAATGGCGTGAATCCGGGAGGCGGAGCTTGCAGTGAGCTGACATCGCGCCACTGCACTCCAGCCTGGGTGATAGAGTGAGACTCCATCTCAAAAAAAAAAAGAAATTGTATTCTGAAATAAATATTTCAGTTTTCTTAGCAAGTGTAGAATTAAATGAACATTTATTAATATAGAGTACATTAGGTATACATTTATATATTGCCTCAGAAGCAATAAATGCAACCTGGTTTCTGCTTCATTACATTTAAGATATGACAACTGGAAAGATACCCTCATTAAACCAAATACTTTTATTCCAGTGATGGATTAGTTAATACTTAAAAATTAGTTGAGATTTAGGACTTATCTGTCTTCTGATATAGATAATGCCAGTCAGGGCAATGTCATCTTGAACAATGTTAAGATTCACTCTGACGTTATACTCATCATCTGAGGCACAGGCTGAATCACATCTCTGCTAGAAGCATTTATCTTTTTAAATTCATGGGATACAAAGTCTGGAATAAATGTTAGAACTCATCGTGTCATACCTCTAGACCAAAATTTCTCAAATGCTTTTGCATCAACTTTGCATCAGTAGCACATAGCAAAACCATCCATAAAATTATATACTTAAAAGAGTGAAGCCCAGAAATCTGAATTTAAACTGACACTACAAGTGATACTTTGCATTATAAAATGGTCAAACAACCACTCCAGCATGGCTTGATATGCTTCTTTGACAACTTTTCTAGTTGTTGAATATCTTTGGAGGAAAAAAACATGCTATGACACTACACTCAAACACTACTCATAATCTAGGCAGGTCTATTAAAAATATAAATATACCTTATACTTTGTCGCCATTTTTCACTTCCAAAAGTCTATTTCATCATTCTAAAATGACACTGAAATATTCCAATATTTTCAACATATTTTAACAAATTATGTAATGCAAATAGGCCTTTGCATTATTGACTAAATGCAACACTCACTTATGTCAAAAATTCTCAACAAACTAGAAAGAGAAAGGAGCTTCCCAACTTGATAAAACACATATACAAATAACCTCTATTAAACAATGTATTTAGTAGTGAGAAACTAGATGATCTTATTTTAAAATTGGAGATAGGTAATGATATAATTCCTCATCAATTATATGAAGAATCATACTGGAATTCCTAGCTAATGCAATAAGCATGAAAATAAATAAAATGTATACATTTTCAGAGGAAGAAATCAAACCATTTGGTTTACAGATGACATAAATGTCTATGTAGAAAAACTCAAGAGTCTTCAAAATTAAATAAATAAAATCTTCTTAAATAAACTAATATAGGAAAGACACAGGATACATAGCTAATATACAAAAGCTAATTGATTTCATATATATGAGTGATAAACTGGTATTTGAATTCTTTAAAAATATACTATTTACAATACTCATATCCCAAAACCAAAAATGAAACACTTAGGTATAAATCTAATGAGATATCTATAACATCTATGTGCATATTCCTACAAAACTCTGATGAAAGAGATTGAAAATATTAAATGAAGGAAGAGATATTTCATGTTCATGTATTAGAAGACTCAATATTGCTAAGATAATAGTTCTTCCAAGTTGATGTATAGATTTGATGCAATTTCAGTCAAAATCACATCAAGCTATTCTATAGAAACTTACAAACTTATTATAAAGTTTATGTGCAAAGACAAAAGACCTAGTATAACCAAAACAATGAGGAAGAAAAGGAACTGTATTAGTCTGTTCTTATGCTGCTACGAAGAAATATCCAAGACTGGGTAATTTATAAAGCAAAGAGGCTTAATTGACTCACAGTTCTGTTTGGCTGGGAAGGTCACAGGAAACTTATAATCATGGTGGAAGGGGAAGGAACATGTCCTCCTTCACATGACAGCAGAAGAGAGAAGTGCCAAGCAAAAGGGAAAAAGGCCTTTATAAAACCATCAGATCTTGTGAGAACTCACTGACTATCATGAGAACAGCAACACGAAGATAACTGTCCATATGATTCAATTACCCCCCAGCACATCCCTCCCATGACATGTGGGGATTATGGAAACTACAATTCAAGACCGTATTTGGATGGAGACACAGCCAGATCATATCAAGAACTAGGATGGATGATTCAAATAACGTGATTGCAAGACTTATAAAGATACAATAGTCAAGACAATGACAATTTGATAGGAAAGGAATAATCTTCAACAAATGATGCTGAAACAAGTGGGTGTCCATATTAAAAAGAAAGAACCCACATACAGACCTTATACCTTTAAGAGAAATAAATCACATTGAATCATAGATGTAAATGTGAAACAAAAATATATAAACCTTTCAGAAGAAAACATAGAAAGTCTAGATGACCTTTGGTTTGGTAATGAGATTTCAGATACAACACAAAAGCATGATCAATGAAAGAAATGATAGTAGTTGACCTTTACTAAAATTAAAATCTTTTTCTCTGACTAGTACACAGTAAGAGAGTGCAAAGACAAGGCACAGACGTGCGAATACATATGTTAAACAAGTGCTATCCAACATATATAAATAACTATTATAACCCAACAAAAGTAAACACATGAACTAATTTGAAAATGGTTCAAAGAGTTGATGCTTACTAGAAAAGATATCAATATGGCAAATACACATATAAAAAGATACTTGACATCATATGTCATGAGGAAATTGCAAATTAAAAAAATACCTG
The DNA here is from genome assembly GCF_003255815.1 of Theropithecus gelada. Lineage (NCBI taxonomy): Eukaryota > Metazoa > Chordata > Mammalia > Primates > Cercopithecidae > Theropithecus > Theropithecus gelada. The sequence goes on from NC_037672.1 coordinate 27,389,536, forward strand.
ATATCCCTACACACCTATTAGGACAACTATAATCCAAAGACACTGGAAATAGCAATTGATGAGCAAAGATTCACAGCACCAGGGACTACCATTCATTGCTAGCAGGAATACAAAATGCTATGGCCATTTTGGAAGCGGTTTAGCAGTTAATTATAAAGTTAAACACAGCCTTATCATATGATGTAGGAAATAGATTCCGGCATACTTACAAATCTGAGTTGAACACATATGTTAACATGAAAAACTTTATAAGAATGTTTATAATACCTTTATTTATAATTACTAAAAGCTGTTCTTCAACAGATGACTAAACAGTGATATATCTATGCAATGGAATATTATTCATAGATTAAAAGAAATGAGCCATCAAGACAAAAAGATGTGAAGGAATATAAAATGCATATTGATAAGTTTAAAAAAAATAGTCTGAAAAGGCTGTATCGTATAATTTCAAACATATGACATTCTGGAAAAAAACAAAATTATGGAAAGTGGTACAAACAGCAGTGGTTACTAGTGGGTCAGGCAAGGAGAGTAAGATTGAAGAGGGGAAGCACAGAACTACACAGCTTAGTCTACATTCGTATATTTTCTTGTTCTGACAGATGAGAGAGCCTAGAAGCAATAACAGTCCAATAGCAACTAGCACACTTAGTTCATCGATCTATGTTTCTAACACTGTTGTTCACTGAAAGGACTCAGGTAAACTTGAAAACACTACTGATTGTTCACTGAAAAGACTCAGGTAAACTTGAAAACATCACTGATTGTAAGACTGGGGTGATAGGAAATATACAAGATGATTCTGAAACTTCTTGTAGTACAAGAAAATAAAGAAGTTCTCCAAAACCACCTAACCAATAAGCGGACGGACAAACAAACCTACACACATTGATGAGAGTTTGTCGAAGGGACACAGGAGTCAACTGGAGGATGTTTCAATGGTCATAGCTAGAAAAATTTGAGCCATACAATAAACAAAGTACTATTGGATTCTAACTCAAAGTATAAAATACATGCCCATGAATTATGCCGATGTGAATAAATAATAAATGGGAGAGAAGAGACAAATCTGTGCAGAATTAGTTCAATAATTTATGTAGATATATCTCCCTCAGGAGATGGAGAATAAGTCCTCACACTTTAAGTGTGTGCTGTACAAAGTGTCTTCCTCACAAAGCATACACTATGGAATGGCGTTGGGGTAGGGGAGGAGTAACTTTCAATAAAGAAAGCTGATAAACATTACCTCACCCAGATGGCCCAGGTTAGGTTGATAATATATATTCTTACTGTGATGTGATGAAAATGGAACATTGTTTCTATGACTGTCCTCCTCCAAACCTGTAACTCAATCTAATCATGAGAAAACATCATACGAATCCAGAAATATTCCACAAAGTAGCTTGAGCAGTACTTCTGAAAACTGTTATGTCATCCAAAGCAAGAAAGGGTTGTGAAACTCTTCCAGTGCAGAGGTGCATAAAACAATATGACAGCTTAAAGTACTGTGGTGCTCTAAATGAAATCCTGGAGCAGAGACAAACATGATACAGTAATAACGATCATTGCCGGGAGCAATGGCTCGCTCCTGTAATCGCAGCACTTTGGGAGGCTGAGGCAGGTGGATCACCTGAGGCCAGGAACTCGAGGCCAGTCTGGCCAACCTGGTGAAACCCCATCTCTATTAAAAATACAAAATTAGCTGGGAGTGGTGTCGGGCGCCTGTAATCCAGCTACTTGGGAGGTTGAGGCAGTAGCTGGGATTGAACCCGAGAGGTGGATGTTGCATTGCATTGAGATCCTGTCATTGCACTCCAGCCTGGGCAAGGAAAGTGAAACTCCGCCTCAAAAATAAATAAATAAAAAATAAATAAATAAATAAATAAATAATGAACATTGATTCATTAATTTTAATAACTGTAACACACTAACATAAGATGTTAACTATGGGGGCTGAGCAAGCGATTTATGGAAAATTAGTACTATTCTCAATTTTTCAGTAAATCAAAAAGTATTCTAAAAATAAATGTTTATTCTTAAAAACAACATTTACAAGGAAAATCCAACTAAATAAAGAAGAAAAAGCACAAAGTGCAAGCTTCTTAGGAGCAGGATTCAAGTATTCAGAATTGTATGCTTTCCCTTTGTAATTTTAATGTTTTTCAATTTGAATTCCTTCCTTCCTTCCTTCCTTCCTTCCTTCCTTCCTTCCTTCCTTCCTTCCTTCCTTCCTTCCTTCCTTCCTTCCTTCCTTCCTTCCTTCTATTTTCTTTTTTCCTTTGAGACAGGGTCTCATCACGTCACCCAGGTTGGAGTGCAGTGGAGCCCTCATGACTCAGAGCAGCCTCCACCTCCTGGGCTCAAGCAAACTTCCTGCCTCAGCCTCCCAAGTAACTAGAATTACAAGTGTGTGCCACCACGCCTGGCTAATTTCTGTATTTTCTGTAGAGGCAAGCATTTGTCATGTTGCCCAGGCTCGTTTCGAACTCCTAGACTCAAGCAATCCACCTGCCTTTGCCTTCCAAAGTGCTGGAATTACCAGTGTGAGACAAAGCTCTCAGTCCTCAACTTGAATTTATTTTTTATAAAAGGAGGAGAGAGACTAAAATGGGAAGCAAGAAGGAAGGAAGGGAAAAAAAGGAGAGAGGTAGGAACAGGGGAAGAGAAAGTTAGAGCAAAGTGGTAGAGGGAAGAGACAGAAGGGAAGAAAGAAACCATTGACTTGCCCCAAATTACCCACGTAATAGTAGGTAAAACCAGAACTTAATTCTTAATTCTTTCAAATGCCAAAGCCCTCACATTATTAACCTTTTCCCCCCTTTTCTGTACAGAGAGGATAAAATGGCTACAGAGTCAGCAATGTGTCCATTGCTTAACAGGAACTAAAAGGGGGGAAATTTCATTTCTCACCCCTTTGGCAAATTCATAAAATATGTGCTTACTGCCATGTTACTGAACTAAATAACCAATTATAGTCTAAAAGATAAATGTGGGTTTTGCCTAAGATGTTGCAAACAGTTAAGTCAATTCTATCTGCTTTTTGTTGTAAGTATTCTGCAGAGCCAAATTTTATAACTTCTTTTGTCATATGTTCTTTGCATCATCATTGCACTTTGGTTTGCAATATCAGATTCTGGGGTGTAACGTTAGTTAAGTTGATGAAAAGGAAGTGATCAAGTGTCTCTACAAAGTAAACCTTGTTTGAGGAGTTTACAGAGAAAATAACCTCTATTTAAGTGGAATGAGAAGGTTCTTACTGCAATATTTTAAAGCTGTTTCTCACATATTATATTCACTTTTTAATCAGGGGAGATGATGTATAATTCTAAAAAATACTTTAGGCCAAGATATAATGATATTCTTCTTCAATACCCTATATTACCCATGTAGTTAAAAGAAAGAGAATGTGCTTGGTTTTTTTTTTTTTTTTTTTTTTTTCCTTTTGCCTCCCTTTATTTTACAAGCCCAGAGGGATGCAACTCATTTTCTGTGTAACTATTTTAAGACTAAGTTAGAGAACTCCCTTTTTCTTTATTCTTTCGTCCTGTTGTGTTTTCGGTTGGGAAGAAACTAAGCCTTTTTAATCAGTTGTGAGTGTCAAGACTAGAAAGAGTTCTAAAGATGTGAAGCAAACCCCTGGAGTTAGTTGGGCTGTGGTGATTGCTCTAGAGCCCAGGGTGAATTTTCATGGGGCCAGGCAACTGTCCTCTGCAGTTGTTAAGAAGAGACAGGAAAACAACAGTTTGCAAATTTCTGCATATTTTATTTATGCGGGCGAATATTATAATTCAGATATAATATTACGAAAAATAAAATAATGATCATTAAAACTTATCCCTATAAAAACTCATGATATAAGAAAACTACAGAAAGACTTTCTTCTTTTAAAGTAATTATTATCTGCATCCGGCATAGTGGCTCACGACTGTAATCCTAGCACTTTGGGAGGCCGAGGCAGGCAGATCACCTGAGGGCCAAGAGGTCAAGGCCAGTCTGGCCAATGTGGCAAAATCTCGTCTCTACTAAAAATACAAAAATTAACTGCGCATGGTGGCAGGTGCCTGTAATCCCAGCTACTCGGGAGGCAGAGGCAGGAGAATCGCTTGAACCCTGGAGGTGGAGATTGCAGTAAGCCAAGATAGCACCACTGCACTCTAGCCTAGGCAACAAAGCAAGACTCTGTCTCAGGAAATAATAATAATAAAATAAAAAATAATTATATGACTTTATTGGTACTACTGAGGCAAAATGACATAAAAACCACTTCCAGTTTTCCAAATCCCATTTCAAATATTAAAATAACACCAAGATTATAGCATACACACAGTCATAATTGGGCATGTGTGCTTTTTTAAATAACTTAATTGACAGACATAAATATATATAATTATTTTATCTCATTTAAATTAAATTAATTTTCATGTGAACTGGAGAAATTTTATAGGTTATAGTAATCTACATCATATTTTATCAAATTGCATCACATTATTTCACAATTTTACAATATTAAGAAAAGCACCAGAATAAGAGGTATCTCTCTGGTAGCTTCTCTGAACATTAGCCAAATCACTTGAAAAGACTGCATGATCTTTCAAAGTTTTAATGTCCTCAAATTTAAAGTGAGAATAATATTTGCTCATTTCATATTCCAGGGTCTTTAATTAATGACAAATAACATGAGACTTTTTTAAAATGTAAGATACTAACTATTTTTTAAGAAAGAATTGTAATTAAACATTTGACATATAGGCCATCACTCTTTCACAAAACACTAAACCTTCATAAGCAATTAATTGAATTTACTCATTTAAAATTTTATAAAGGTTTTACATACAAATAAATTAATCTTTTACATGTGAAAATATTGAAAGGCTTCAAGATTAAAGGAAAAAAGATTTTCTTTTTATTTTCTTTTTTTTTTTTTTTTTTTTGGAGGTGGAGTCTCGCTCTCTCTCCCAGGCTGGAGTGCCTCAGCCTCCCGAGTAGCTGAATAAACGACTCTCTAAATTTAAAAGAAAAACAATATTTTGACTCAGTATACTGTCTTGTAAATAGATAAAGATTAATAGTTATTATTTAGGAAAGATACAACTGGAAACCCTTCTAATAAGTAAATAAGAACAATATATTATTAACAGTCATCAGTTATGAACATCATTTTAATACCCTTGAAGACACTAAAAAACAATTTGTATATATCAATATTTTGAATAGTAATTTTGATACTTTTGTTTAAGTTATATTTTTTCTTAACATTTTTGCGTAGACTATTTAAAAATTTAAACAATTTTAACCTTAATTATCATGTGATAATATATTACATGTATCTCAGTGTAAAGAATATTAATTACATAGGCTCTAATTCATATTTCTAATACATTGAGGGTATTGCTAAAATAGCAATCTTATAGTAATTCTGCAGAAAAATGCTCAGGTATTAACTTCTTCCTCTATAACTAGGATGTTTTCACTTGAAATGTTACTGCTGAACTTGATTCATTTCAGATTATACAATTCTAAATGTATAGATATTTAAATGAGAGCTTGTCAGAAGTTTACTCATGAAACTATTTACAAATAGACAAGGGAGTTTAATAAATAATATCTGGGATGATAATTTATAATATTTTGCAAAGCAAATTGTTTCAATTGACACAAAAGTAATTTGGAAGCAATCGAATATATACTATAATTGATATGCTAATTATAAGTTGTTATTTATTAAAATAAATTTCCTAAAGGTGGACTTTTGCTCAAGAATGTTCAATTTTGAAGTTAGTCTACAAATCAGACCAACCCTGCTCCAAATGATCAAATTCAGTAAGATTAAACAATGTATCTTCTATGTTGTATTCAAATTATCAAAATCTTAAGTATATCTCTTGCCTCTCATTTTTATTTTTATAATTTGCCATGTGTAAAAATAAGAGGTAATACGTGTAACGTGGTAGTAACATATAATCCTATACACACTTTAGTTCATTGCCAGAACGTGGCAGATAAATTCTTTCCTAAGAGTCCTAGATTCAACTAGTAACTTTCTTAAACACAATGAAATTTTTATCATCCTTACTTTAAAACTAAAACCAATATTTTTCACTTATGTTCTCTCATCAGTCTTAACCAAACCACTGGTCACGGGAAAACAGGCTTCTAGTTTTAGAGTTATGCAATGAGTTAGATGAGTGCCGTGGTTTTTCTAATGGATCCCTAAATGGAACCACGTTTTAATGTATTCAGCCCATCCCAAGTCATATCTTTAGTTTGAGAGTTTAGAAATTTTATTGTATACTTAGAGGCTATAACGCTTAAAATAACTGACTTCTACTGAAACATGTAGAAGACTACATATACAATCAGAGATCTGTGTATTCTTTTCAATGAAGACTGTAATATCTAGATCAGATATTTATTTGGGTCTCTAGAGATCATCATTTTTTTTTTCTCTAGGCAAACCATTGGAAAGCCAGATAATAGATGACTGCCTGAAGAGCATAACAAAAGAAAGGCGTATTATGTGGAGTATTCAAATCTCTCTCACAACATCAGACTTACATATCCTAATGTTATCGCCTTCGGTATAGGGATCTAGATGTCAGGAAGATGGTTGAGTTCCCCCGGAAGACATTTTCAGTTCTTAACAACATGGGTAACATTGGCCTTTGTAACTATTTTTTCTTCTCTTCCATTCATTCTTGACTCACCAACTAAGCTTCTAATTAACCTTTTGGTTAACTGAAATAAAATAAAATAGCTGCTCTTAGTTAACATTTATTTTAAGTGCTTACAATGTGCTAGAAAGCATTCTCATCATGTCATATTAATTATCTCACTTAATCCTCTCACCAATCCTGCTAAAAACCAACAGTTTACATTTCAGGAAACTAAACTGTAGACTGCTAAATTAACAAGACTGATTGGAGGTAATTGTTAAGCCACAGATGTAGTACTCAAACTCGAGTGTGTTTAAATGTAAACAGTAAATCTTCAATCTCGGTGCCTTTCATTTCTCCTCAGTCTTGCTCTTATTTTTATCTGCATTTTGGGGAGTGTCAAACACCTCTAGATTGCTTAAAAGTACCACCAACACTCTTACTACAGATGATAACACTGAGTTTCAAAATAACGTGTTCAAGTTTCTCAGCTATAAGGACTAGTAAGGGACCTGAACCTGAATCTTCTTTTAAAACAGACACTTGCTGCAGAGGTGGCCTCCTCATGGTAAGCTCGGTTCTTCCATATGTGAACAAAATTCAATAACTGACTGGTCAAAATTTCTCTTTGGAGTAATTATTTCCTTGGGGAGCACTGCTGGTTAAGCCCACAGTATAAAATCCAAAGGGTTTCATCATTATCAAGAGCAGGTCAGTTCAGTATGGTGTGTGCACTTTTCTTTAATTCATTTTTACCATCCCTGCAGTAAACATGGTCATAAATAAGCCTATCAAAACTCTCATTTAATGTTCAGAATATTCTCTTCATTGCCACGCAAACACTTATCTCTGCAGCCCTCTCAGTTATTACAGGGACAGCTAGAGATTTCCATTTTGGGAAAATTAACCTTTTATTGCCCACCACAGTTCTTCAAAGCCACTTGCTATTGTTTCCATCTAAATTACCCAGGAGTGACAAATTGCAGCCACTGCATAAGAAAAGATTCTCTGGGAGGTCAAGGGCTTTCTTTCTCAGTTGCAACAACAAAAACAAAAAAAAATAGATATTGTCAAATAACACTAAATTTACCTTGAAAAACATTTCAAGGAATCATGTAGTGGATTATAACAGAAAATGATCAATGTAATTTTTTTGCAATAAAGATGAATGAAAATTATATGCACATATGGTATGTGTATGTTTGCATCTGTAAAGTAACTCTAATGCCAGTTAAAACTTCTACTTACAGCATTTATCCAGATTAAATTAAATGTGAAATCAAGGAAAATTATTATCTGGGTATAAATGAGGCAGATGTAGACTGTGAAGACACTTCGCTCATTCCATGATGGATATTGATTTAAAATTGCATACCTCATGCCCTGAAAGCTGATGAAATAGTTTGGTTCCTTACTGAAAAAATTTCTTCAGTATATAGCATAATGCTCATAAGTAAGTGTGAAAATGAACGAATGGATAAATGAAACGGCAATAGGCAAATTATGAAAAGCCTTTAAGAAAGAGCATAAAGGCTTACATAAATTTAAAAAAAAAAAAAAACTGTCATCTAAAATGCAAAACTCTCCCCGATATTTTGTCAGTCCTGCGGACCAGAGTCATTTGGAACAGAGCTGAGATCAATTTGAAAAATAAAACCTATATTTAAAAAGTGATTTTAAAGACACTAGGTCTGGCTGTTCTTTAGTCCGACAAAGTTAGTTAAAATCAGAGAATTATAAAGTATTCTCAATTTTCAGTGGACTTATTTTTTAAAAACTTGATTTAATAATAATTTTGTTATAGCCTAAAAAATCGCAGCCTCTTAGAATTCAAGGTAATGAAATTGGTTTTACAGTATCTGAAATAACCTCTTTCTTACATGGGTAACAGAAAGATGAACCACTTTGTTTCAAAATCTCATGTTGTGTATGAAGGTGGCTCCAGCCATCCCTGTTATTTCACAGTACCCTTAGTGTGTGGACTATCTTCTGCTTTGATAATAACGGATTTCTTTCCTCTTTGAATTTGCTACGAGTTAAAACATTTTGTAAAACCTTGAAGGTGTACTTGGCTTTCTGCTATTATTATCTCCATCTATAGTTATACAGAAATTTAAAATATGTGATTTATATTCAAACATTATAATAAAAGTACTTTTTTTTTTTTTTTTTTTTTTTTTTTTTTACAAAGAGGACTTCATATAATTTTCGGAAAAACTTTTAAATGATGTATGCTTGGGAGGCTGAGGTAGGCGGATCACCCGAGGTCTGGAGTTTGAGACCAGCCTGAGTAACATGGAGAAACCTCGTCTCTACTAAAAATACAAAATTAGCCGAAGCAAGGTGGCATGTGCCTGTAATCCCAGCTACTGGAGAGGCTGAGGCAGGAGAATCGCTTGAACCCAGGAGGCGGAGGTTGCGGTGAGCCAAGATTGTGCCATTGCACTCCAGCTTGGGCAACAAGAGAGAAACTCTGTCTCAAAAAAAAAAAAAAAAAAGAAGAAGTATGCTTGTTTTCATTTTATAGATGAAGGTACAGTGCCTATTATAGCCTAAGTGCTCAATAAATTATTATTAAATGGATAAAAGAAGCTCATAAAGTTAGACAACTTTCCTAAAGTCATGTGGAAAGTGTATACTAGCCTAAGAACTTAGCCATCTCAGTGTTTGTGGTCTACCCTCGGATTATTGGGAAAGTATGTGTGAAGCACCAGATATCTGCTTTGTAGAAAGTATGTTCTCAAAATTCACTTTAAAGCCAGCTTTTTTTTTTTTTTTTTTTTGCATAAGGGCTCAGACATTTTTCGTCCCATTTTTTAAAGAGATAATCATTAAGTGTCGTTGTTTTTATCTTGTAGTAAGCCTCCGAATCATCTATTTTCTTAGAATAAAGGCCTCAAACGATGGAGCCTCAATTTTAACATGCTCTTTGATGAATTAACATTTGCTCTAATAGTCCCTCTTTATCTTTACAACCTAAGGACAATTTATAAAAGTTTCAAATCTCTGTCTTAATAACAGTACCTGAAAATTTTCTCTTTTTAAAATAAAGTATGCAGTTAGCAGTGGACCCTACAGGTTATTTGTCTGCCACCAATTCATCTTCCTCCTTACTAAACCTAGCACTGCTCCATATGCCATGTGCATCTGTGGAAACTGACCTCATCTCAACTTTAGTAGGAGACTTAGTTTAGGTAAAGACAGTTGGCTTTGGAATTCCCTGAGTGACTCAGCGGGTGAGCAGTAGGCCTATGTTTGTCCCATCACACTGAATACAAGGACTTATATTTTTCTATCTGTTGAGAAATATGACTGTTTTGATTATTAATGGCTGCATCACAAACACTCATTCCTTCCAATTAAAAAGAAAAAAGAACAAAGGAATGGTTTAAACAGTGGTCATTCATTTAATTCACAAACAAGTAATTTGGGAAAGATGATGTGTGGATAACTCGTGTCCATTCCATGTGGCATCAGCTGGGCAGCTGGACTAGAAATGGAAGATTCACATTTAAGATATTAATCTACATGAATCATAAGATGGTGCGGGCTGTTTCCTGGGAGTTCAGCTAACCACAGTTGCTCTTCACAGGGGCCTGTTGTGTGACTTATTAGACTTTTGCACAGTACGGCCATTGGGTTGCAAAACCAAGTGTTCAAAGACAGACAAAGTAGAAGCTACCAATATTTTAAGGCTTGGGTCTAGGAGCAATCACAGATTCACTTTTGCCATATTCCATTGTTCAAGTAGACATAGCTATCACCCAGATTCAAGGGGATGGTACATAGAACTCATCTCAAGATGAAGAAAACATCAAATTATTTGTGGCTACCCTTAATGTTGCATGATGAGTAAGAAAATCTGCAGCAGTGATAGGCAGTATCTTAAAATCAAGAAAGGAACAAGCTTTTAGGTTACTTTAATCCAGTGGATTTCAGAGTTATGAGAAGAACCTGGGTCTTTGAAAATAATGAGCCACTTAATCAACCTGCCTGAAAATGTCACTGTGTGTGGGATTCCACCTACGTGAGATAATACATTCAATACTTTTCAAAGCAGGTCAAATTTGGAATATTTGTTAGTTGTATTAAAAAGATAAACTGAGGTAAATATAATTTATATAATGTATTTAAACAAAGAGTAATCCATGAATAGGACAGCTCTAAACAGGAAGTGGTTCTTCAATGCCATTGAAAAAACATAAAGGATACACTTTTATAGAATGAATCGGAAGGTAATACAAAGAAAATATTTAATTGATAAGCATCATGAAACTGCCTTATTTGCTCCATCCCACTGAAACCTTGTTCTGTAATCATATTATATGGCTTCCTCTTACTGGTTAAGCTTAAGTTCTGTTTTTCTGTAATACAGGCATTTACAAGAAATGACCCAAGTTTTCTGCCTACATTGGCAACTTAAGCAAGGTTAAAGTTATTTTCAAGGCCTAAATGGCTTGGTTAGCTCAGGGATTTTTCAAACCTGATCTTCATTTTTATTTGCTTTAATAGTTTCTACTTAAGCAATTCTAACTGATACAAAGTCACCCCAGGATTTAAAAGACAATATGGAAAAATTTGATCTGGTTTATATCTCTAAAAGCCTGTAGTTAGAAAGAAAAAGGGAAGTGTGAGAATCAGTAAAAGAAAGAGGAATAAATTATTTAGTTTCTGTTTCTAAGATATAATATGGGTCATAGTAAATTTATTATTAAACAACAAAGGAACAACTGAATTAATACTAATTAGTAATGTGCCAACTCCCTTGAGCCAAATGAAAATTTCTTTATTATCAAGAGTGGATAGTGATGAGTTGTTTGATTTGTTTGTTTTACAATCTCTGTGGCAGATTTTAACTACATTCTAATTAATTTACTAATGGGATTTGAACACTAATTGGCATTTTACAAAACCTTCAGAATTGTAAAAAATAAGATGTTGTACAAGTCTTGTCAGAAACAATTGGCTTATCTGTCATTCTATCAATCAAAAATTTTCAATATTGAGAACTTTGAAATCTGCCTTGAATAATAATCTAGAACTTGTTTGTATGTTAAAAACATTAACTTTCACAAAATAAAAATTCTTCTTTGAGCATTATATTTTTCCATTTCACCTGTCTTGTAAAATGAAAATAATAGCCAGAAAAGCATTATATCAAATTTTTCCTTCCTTCCTTCCTTCCTTCCTTCCTTCCTTCCTTCCTTCCTTCCTTCCTTCCTTCCTTCCTTCCTTCCTTCCTTCCTTCCTCTTTCTCTCTCTCTCTTCCTCTCTCTCTTTCTCTTTCACTGCTTAATAAAAATAACTGAATTGGTAGTGTTTATATCTACTAGAATGAGATGTCACAAATTCTTTCCTGTATTAATATTATCGGAGAAATTTATGCTAAAATTTTAAACCCCACCCGAGAGTGCATATTTTGTTAAGTGTAAATACAATTTGTAAATTACAAAGTATTTCATGTGATCCTGTTCAGGGACTGCCCTCTGAGAAAATATCTGATGAGGGAAATTAAGTGGGCAGCGGCAGGAAAGGGAAAGGGCAAGAATGGACCCAAATGCAGATCCAAATGTAACCAAGTAGATCAGTTCGTCTACAACCTACCACAAATGTGGGTTTTAATTCCGAATAATGATCCTGAGTTACTGCGTTTTTAAAAATTACAGCCTAAGTCATCAAATATTTTGGATCAATATAATGCTGTAATTACTAAATTTAAAGTATAGTTAAACATTTTTAAAATGCAAGATTCTGAATGACAGTATTTGAGGCCAGAAGATGTAATTTCTTTGAATAAATTCAAACAAGATTTTTTGAGATGCATATTTTTAAAAACCATTGTCTATGTAAGTAAGACTATGACTTAGTAAAAATTATCTTTGACTGTATCAGGCATAAAAATAAAGTACTAGTACTTGGAAAACCCTCTATAACATGAAAACATATAATAAATGTTCTTATGCTAATTATAATTCTACAACCATGATTAAATTCCCCCGGTCCCAAACTCCAGTCTCCACCTCTCTCTCTTTCTCTCTCTTTCTTTCTCTCTCTCTCTCTGTCTCTCTTTCTCTTTCTCTTTCTCTGTCTGTCTCTGTCTCTTTCTCTCTCTTTTGCTCTGTCTCCTCTCCATACCTGATTGTCATTGTCGTTTGCGTTAAGTGGGCATACTAATACAGGATGTTATTTGGGACCTTGGTCAAGTTTTTTTTTGTTTGTTTGTTTGTTTGTTTGTTTGTTTTTGAGACGGAGTCTCGCTGTGTCGCCCAAGCTGGAGTGCAGTGGCGTGATCTCAGCTCACTGCAAGCTCTGCCTTCTGGGTTCACACCATTCTCCTGCCTCAACCTCCTGAGTAGCTGGTACTACAGGAGTCTGCCACCACGCTCGGCTAATTTTTTGTATTTTTAGTAGAGACGGGGTTTCACCGTGTTAGCTCGGATGGTCTGGATCTCCTGACCTCATGATCCGCCCCACCTCGGCCTACTCTCTCATAGCCTAAATGTCTTCATTTTAAAAATAAGCACTTTTATGAGATGATTTCTCATGTTTTAAAGTTCCATCTCATTTCTCTGTCTCTTCTCAACTCCTCTCTTTGTGTGTATATGTATACATATGAATTCACATACATTTATACACACATATATGCATCCAATTACTCTACTTTGATGCTCACTGCTCACATCCAGAATTATGTTTAATATTTTTTCAATTTATATCATTTTAATAGATTCACATGTGAAGATGATTCAGTAATATAATATGCATAATTGATCCCATCAATGCCAGCACCCCAATGATTGTATACAGATATTTGTATGCCTCTGAACAACAAAACACATAACCTAATGTTAGTATTTGATATAACCCTGAGAAGGAAATCTACCAGTTTAAATTTGTTTTAGTACTGCTGCAGCTAATAACTGACAAGATGAGATAATCTTTCTTGCTCCCACTAGTCCCACAATTTAATGCTTCTGTGAAAAACAGAACATCTCTGGACCAGCACAGGTGAGTCTTACTATCTTTACAAATAAACCTGGGAATAGTTGGTTTTAATAAGCTGCCTCTGTCTCCATTTGTAAAAATTGTTAAAAAAAAAAAATATATCATATTGAGAGGGGAAATATAGCAAAAAGCATATAAGAATTGTAGATCTGTTATGCTTGTCACAATGTTGAATGGGTACAGAATAAATGAAGAAATACACACTTATTTTATTTTTTATCTTTATCCTCTGGTATATACAATTTTTCCTGACCAAGGCAAGGCTGTAAGTCCCTTGTATTTCTGAAAAAGGTTTTTATGGTCTTTTTGGTATTGGATATTGTCAATTGATTCACATTTTACTTAAAGCTTTATATTACAATAAGAATTTGACATAACCAACTAACAAAGTATTATGAGTTTTAACACAGTAAATTTTAGACAAATGGATAATACTTCACAAACTCCAAGTTGGATTGGTATTTCGCTGGGTGGTCTGTCTCATGTAAGATACGCATCACTCCTGAGCACATTGAGGGTATGTTCCTGCACAAATGGTGAACAGTCGAGTCATTAAAATGTAGAGTGCAGTAGGGGAGAAAGTTCAAAGGAACATTGAAGACAGAGCAGTCTGGGAGATTTCCCTCCACTTTTTCTTCTTCCTTAATTTATTCTGTTTCATCGTCATCTTCAAAACTTATTTACTAGTCTTGCTTCAGTGAGGTGAGAATCTAATTAAGGACAAGACATTAAGGAATTAATACACTGCAGAACTGACTCCCTCTCAAGTTGCATTTATTTGTTAAAATAGGTAATATCTTTAATCCAGCATCCTTGAAGCATGGTGTATTTGGCATCACTCGTATAACTGAGCTAACCCCTCCCTTACACACACAGGCACACACACAAACACACCAATATATTATTACCTACTATATCAGTCCTATTAGCAAGTCACCAATGTCAATCACTATAATTTCTGGTTAAGGGTTGTCTTTTTTTCCAAGTTTATATTTTCTTCTTTATCTCGTGGTTTAAACACCAAAAAAAGCAATAAAGCATCATCTTGGTGAATGTTGAAAATCTTGTGTTAACTTGCACTCCATTATGTCACTTTACCACAAAATAGAGTGGAACCTATTATTGAAATTCCTAAAAGTCTATTCCAAAGAGGAAAATAAAATATAATAGACTTGGTTCCAGTAAAGCTAGCTAAATCTATTGTCCTAACCTAGGACTTGTACTTCTACTTGAAGGCCTATGTTTGTGTAGTACAATGTCAGCCCTGGAGTTCTTCCAAAGGGAATACAATGCCATAGTATTGCCCAGAATTATCCTGGCTTAACCTCTGCATTAATTACTACAACAGCCTGAATTCTACCCTAAATCATTCTCATTAGCGTGAGGCCCCCGTTATATGCAGCATGAATAAACCAAAACATCATAAAGAAATCCCTTTTTGCAGCCTCTCTCTTCTGTTAATTGGCTTCAATGTCTCCTCGATTCAAATTTCATAACAAAGTGATAATGATTACATCAACCTGGAACAGAACAGTTGGCAGAAAACCTGAGTTCTGGCACTACTGCTGCCAATTATGAGATTTGTGATCTTGGAAATTCACTTGACTTCTGTATCTGTTTTCTTATAAAGTAAGAAAAATCATGTCAGCCTCACAGGATTGTTGTGAGGTTTCAAAGAAAGATGTTTCAAACAAATGTGAAGCATATTATGATGAAAAGCATTTCCATTATTATAATAATTACTGGTTAGTTGGCAGGAAGAAAACACACACCCTCTTCAATGGTATAACACCTCCTGGTATTCCTTACTACACTGGTACTGCAATTATCAGCATGTCTTTCTATAAAGTCATGCATAATAGGTTTCAGGTCCTTAAAAAATAATTTCTAATAATATTAGGTAGTATATTCTTCTAAAATTCGGTGTTTTTAAAGGCAATTCAAAAAGAGGGGACCTTGTAGAAGTATTTTCCTATACAGTGTGGTCTATAGACTGGTACCCACAGTGAACATTAGTTGAAGAAATGAGAACATATGTTTAAAAAGTTTTTATAGAACTTTGGCCAATAACTTTATGTCCATTGAATCTGATAATAAAAATCAGGACTGCATTTTATGTGTCTTTTTATTTATTTTCTAGTAGTTCATGTGTACTCTATTTTGCAAAGTTTTGTTAAACAACAAATTGAAAAACAAAATTCCTCAGCAGAGGTAGATTGAGAAGCACTGGTTAAGAAAACATTGTCCAATGCTCTATTTAGCATCGTTTTATAAACAGGATTGAGAAAGTAGCCCATTCTCTAAAATGTCACCCATGTTACAATGTGTTTCATCAACATTCCCTACAGAACTTTCTAAGGTTAACCAACATCCTCATATAAATGCTTATGCAAATATTGGAGCTCATGATTCTCTTAATCTAGATATCTAACAGTTTATTAAAAATGTGAACATATCTTGACAATAGATGTTAGGTTATGATTTTTTATAAACATTGACTACAAAATAAGTGGATATTAATTCAAATAGATTGTTAACCATTAAGATGCCTACTATTAAACTACAAAAATAACTATCTAAAAATTGAAATATCAAAAAGAAAAGGGAAACAAATTATAAAAGACTAAAGAAAATGGTCTTTTGGCCAAAAGAAATCATTTCAGAAAACCTAGAGAAAAAAGGGAGATACGACTTTCAAGTTTTCCAACAGCCCTCTAAAAAAAGCAGAATAAGAAGATAAACTAAAATGTCTGTCAAGTAGAAAAACAGAAAAATCTTGAGTCTATGAACATTTTTCATTTGAAAATTGTATAATTAAATTATTGCATACTATGAAGACAATTTATTTTCAAAATCTGACCTTTAATCTTAAATCTATAAGTACATTGAGAAAAGAATCAAAATCTAATGTTGACTTAAAGTCAATCAGTACTCTGTAAGAGACACCCTATTGAAGATTACGTAATATGACCTCAGATATTATAGACACGTTAATGTTCTATAGCATTCTAAAAAGGTGCTTATGCAGCCATATATCCACTTGATAAAAATATAATTTTACTATTTATTCTAATTCAAGATTTGTCATGAACTCATTTGATCTTGATAGTTTCTTAACCTCTTAAACCTCTAGGTATCTCAATTTTATTTGAAACAGTCATCATTCTTATGTTTAACTGGCTCCCTTTTAAAAATTTTCTTTACTGGTTTCTCTGTATTTCTTCAATCTCTAAATGTACTAACCAAGAGCTGAGCCCCAGGGTCTCTTGCCCTCTCTATCTGTGCTCACTCTCTAAGTGACTTCATCTAGGATGATGGTTTTAAATAGCATCAAATAATTCATTAAGCTTACAACATTCAAATATTTATCTCCTCTTGTCTCAATATTTCTATATTTATTTTCCACTCTTCATCTCCAATTGGTTGGCTAATAGGCGACTTAAACCTGTATAACTGAATACAACTCTACCCGGCCCCTAAACATGCAGTCTCCCTCATCTCACTCAGTTCAGTTTGTGTGACCCAAATACCATGAAATTGTGATTTCCCTCTGTCTGTAACACTATACATCCAGTCCTTTACTACGGTATTTGGCTCTGTTTATGAAATATGTCTATATTCCCAGCACTTCCATATCTACCCCCACATCCTGGTCCAAACCACTGTTACCTCTTATTTAGATTATTTCATTAGCTGCCCAACCCTCCACTCATAAATCATCTCACCCTCCCCACAGTTTAGTCTTTACACAGTCAGCAAAGTTATGATTTAATCAGTAAAGTTGATCGTGTTGCTATTCTTAAAATTCCTTGATGGGAACTATCTAGCGCAGAGTACAAGACAAAGTCCATCATTGCTCCATGAATCCCTACATGATCTGGCCCTACAGTCTTCTCTGACCTAATTGCCTTCAGATACCCCTGGCTTGTCCTCTTACAGTTTCTGGAAACCATGCTCCAACCTCAGGGATTTGACCTTGCCTGTTACTCTGTACTGGTAATGGCTACTCAATATGAAATAGTATTAACGTACATCTCCTTCAGAACTCTTAAATCTTTCTACTTTGCTTTATTTTTTGTTCTCCATAGTTCTTAAAACCACATAACAAATGTAATGTGTATTTGTTAATTTATTTATTGTCTGTATACCTATCTCATTATTTGGGTAAGCTTTATAATGAGGCAAATTTAGTTGCTTTACTCACAGCTCCAAAGTCAATATTCAAATTTAGAACAGCACCTGATCTATAATAAATACTCAGTAAATATTGCTGAGCACTTAAAATAAATATAAAATGGGCTACCATTTCTTTTTTGAATAATTAACAGCTATTAGCCCTCATGGTTTCAACATAAATATCTTTTCAGAAGAACTCTTTTTCATTTCTCTAGTCATCTTCTTTATCCTTTCTTCCCCACAGTCACAAATCTGTATAATTGTAGTCTTATTTAATTTCTCTTCTCCTCTCTAGTTATTTCTTTTTTCTCTTTCCTTAGAGATATGGCTGTGTCTATCAGGGCCTAGATTAGTGCTGCTCATCCTGTGTGATCAATATTTGAAAAAAAAGGTAATTGAATAACGAACTGAGTGGCATATATTAACTGGGTGGCATTTGATGTCAGTTGAAACTAATAGGTGATAGAGATACAGCGAGAAGAGCTAGGTAATCAGGATTCTGAACTCTCTCCCTCATGTCATATAACTTCAGAAAATCTTCTACTGATCCGTATGACTGAGCTTCCCCTTCAAAAAAATAAAATAAAATATAATTTTTCAAAAATATTTTCCTAGCATGATAATCAAATATATTATCGAAGTCATATCTTTCTAACATTTTTTAAAAATTGAGAACAAAGAAACTAGTTGCATTTATCTGGAAAACCTTATTTATCACTGTTATAATTTTGGAAATAAGGGACTTCAAAGTGTAAATTATAGAGGATTGTAAAAAGAAAATGTTAGTAGTCATACTATTAAAAAAAAGCTAAGTTAGACTTCTTTTTCTTTAATAAACTCTTAAAAGAATTGTAAGTTTTGCATGGATCATTAAAATACGATAAATGTAAAGATTCATGTATTTTATACACAAAAGGTATTAAAATAGCTGTAGTCGGTTTACTATACTTAAAAATGACGTATTCACTAAATATATTTGAATATACTTGACTTTATTGAACTCATTTTTATACACACTAATTATAATTATACTTACTTTAATTGCATTATTATTAATTTTCACAACCACCCCCATTATTTCCATCTCACAGATGGAGAAAGGAGGTCTGGAAAAGTTTAATAATTCACTGAAAATAACAGAACTAGCAATAGGTGGACGCATTTTTGTGTGTGTCTTTCTTGTTAGTGTTTGTTCTTTAAAATGGTTGATAGTCGATTGTCTTTTTAATATTAGAAAATATTTCATTCACACAATAACAGGAACTTATATTCATAACTTGCAAAACAAAATAACAACATAAACACCCACGAATATTTCACTCAAGTTAAGAAATTGAACTTTGCTCAAGCTGCTAAAGCTCTCTCAGTACTTATTTCATTCCTATCTTCCTAATCCAGGGATAATCAGTGATCTACGGTATCGTTTTTAATTTTTTTGGGTACATAGTAGGTGCACATATTTGTGGGGTACATGTGATGTTTTAATGCAGGCACAGAATATGTAATAATCACATCAGAGGAACTGGGGTATCCATCATCTAAAACATTTACCATTTATTTGCACTAGGAACATTCCAATCCCACTCGTTTAGTTACTTTTATATATACAATAAATGATTGTTGACTGTTGTCACCCTGTTGGGGTAGCCATTACTAGATCTTATTCATTCTAACTATATTTTTGCGACTGTTAACCTTACTCAGTACCCCCTCCCCACCCCTGCTACCCTTCCCAGTCTCTTTTAACCATCATTCTACCCTGTATTTTACTTTAAAAATCATTTCCTTTTATCCTTTAATATTTTTAAACTTATGTTTTTGATCTTCTTAAAATGGAAACTTACTGAGCATATTCTTTCTTAGCTTTTTTCCTCTTAAAATTAGGATAAGTTCATGTCCTTTGCAGGGACATGGATGTTGCCGGAAACCATATTTCTCAGCAAACTATCGCAAGATCAGAAAACCAAACACCGCATGTTCTCACTCATAAGTGGGAGTTGAACAATGAGAACACGTGGACACAGGGAAGGGAACATCACACACCGGGGCCTGTCAGGGGTTGGGAGTTAGGGGAGGGATAACATTAGGAGAAATACCTAATGTAGGTGACAGGTTGATGAGTGCAGCAAAGCACCATGCACATGTATACCTACGTAACAAAGCTGCACATTCTGCACGTGTAACCCTAGAACTTAAAGTATAATAATAAAAAAGTTATTATGATTTATAGAAATTAATAAACAAAGCTTTAATTAATTCATTTTCATCACCATAAGGTATTTCTTTGTATACTGTAAATAGTTATTCATTCTTCTATTGGGTACTTCTGTTGTTTTCAGGTTTTTACTCATTTGAACATGTTGCTATGAACACTTTTGGATATACCTACTCTTTCACTATGGCATAAATAAAAGCAAAATGACTGGACTTATGTTTTACTTCATGTAGTTTAATTTGAAAACCTGGTTTCATAACAGTTATTACTTATTCCTTCGTATGTAATGGCAAAATAATATGAAGTGTGATTTTAGTCATAGGGTTTTGGCAAAGGTGCCACAAAATCAAGAAAAATTCAACAGTTTTTATATGCTCCTATATTATAAAGTAAAACATAAAACTGCTCTTCAAATAAGATTTTGAGACATATCCTAAAAATGTTAAATCATCATGTTCCACTCCCTTCCAGGTTACAAAGAAAGCAAACACTTCATTAAGAGGTTGATGGTAGTAAGGATTTCCTGAGAGAGCACTGTGGAAGGAGAAGAGACACCAAATAAGGAGGATCAATGGGGGACAGCTTTGGAGAATTTGAAATGTGTTCTTTGGAATCTGAGAGACAGGTACTGGTATCTGAATCATGACTGAAGATGTTTCCAGCTGAGAGTCTAGTACTAAAGTTGCCCCTGTGGTAGGTCAGAATATGGAATACTTTCAAGAATAATCAAAATATATTGGGACAGCAATGTTTTTGTATTTCTCATGGGCCAAATAATAGGGCAATGAGAAAGTAGCCAGGTGTCAAACTGATTTATTCTAAAACAACTCTGCCTAATAGGAATGCTAGAAGGAAAAAAAAAAAGGTGGGGGTGGGGACCTGAAAAGGGAGAAGGCTGCCAAAATCTAGGAGTCTGTAGTGGAATTTTTATACGACCATCTGGAGGAGACATGATTCACAATTTAAATCAATGAAGTTATAAGAAAGAGCCTCTCTCGTGATAGTTTTCTTAAAAAAAAAAAATTGTAAAAACCAAAAAAGTAAAATAATTTATGAAAACACTTCCCTGAATGAAAGCCAGCCTTTATATCTGTTCCTTCAAGAATGCAACAACACCAGCTATGCCTGTTGCATTAGTTCAGTAAAATATTTTCTGTCCTTGATTCTTCATTCTATAATCCTAGAGCATCTAAACAGTAATTAAGAAGTGAGGAAACACTTAGAGAGAGAGATAACCAATTACGCCTTCCTATCTTCAGTGCAGGCGTCCTGTCCACATTCGGATGTTGACTAAACTAGGGAAGGAAAACAAAATCAAATGAGACTTCCAATATTACACTGGGTTTAATTTTTTAATCTCTAGAAAATATTTATTTAGTTATGTTTTATTACCTACTAGTGGCTGCAGAAGTTTGTATTACCTGAAAATAACCAGACAAATATGTGATACTTGTCGCAGTTTTTTTTTTTTTTTTTTCAGTGTCAGGAGAAAAACAAGTGATGAAAAGAGTTTGTAATGAGCCGTCTTGTAGTAATAACAAAATTGTTTCCTACTTGTATTCTACCAAGTCAAGCTTTCAATAAATTACATGTATATGAATTAAATAGATGGTTATTTAAATGCATAAATGAAAGAACCAGCTTTTTACACACCAACCTATAGTTAACTTTATGTAACATGTTGTTATTGATAAGATACTATGGTAGACAGAATAACTGCTTCTCAAAGATACCACATCCTAGTCTTCCAAATCTATACATATACTATACTAACTGCAAAAAGGATTGTACAGATATGACTAGATGAAGAATCTTGAGATGGAGATTTTTCAGGATTATCCATGTGTGCCCAATATAATCACAAAGGTCCTTATAAGAGACAGGCAGGAGGGTCAGAATCAGAGGCAGAAGACGTGGCAATGATGACAAAGAGGCTCTGAGTTAAGCAATACTGGCGACTTCTAAAATCTGTGAAAGGCAAAGAAACGGATACCCCCTAGAGCATTCACAAGGAATACAGCCCTTGATTTAGGACTTTTGACCCCCAGAACTATACAATAATAAATTTATATTGTTTTAAACCAATACATTTGCAGCAATCTGTTTCTATTGCAATCAGAACTAATAATGATACTATGTACTCAGCTCTGTTCTAGGTGATGAAAATACATAGATGAACAAAATAGAGAACTCTTCTGTATGAGGTGCTTGATGCCTTGCATGAATTCAAGGCTTATTTTTTTTTTTTACAAGTATAAAGTAGGTATAATTAGCTCTTTTAAAAGATGATGAGAACAGAGATCAAAAAGTAATGTTTTCATTGTCACAGAGCTAATAGATGAGCTACCTGTCTCCCAGAGCCTGTGATCTTTACACTCATTAAATTATCTCCTTCACATCCTTCACATAAGTGGAAAGTATATTTCAGTATAAAGTAGGCTTATGTACCAAAGATTTATTTTCTGAGATACAGCTTGTTTCGCCATTGTTGAGGGTGATAGGAAAGCAGGTATGGAGAAGAGGCTTCTACTTGAAGAGTTCGAATTCAATTTCTTTGACACAAGATGGACCTAAACATCTAAATCAAATAAAAAATTAAAACTTTTGATTTAATTCAAATATTATTTTAGCAGAAAACTACACCATATACATGAATACATGATTATTATATATACATGTTTTCAATGTGGCTTTTTATTTATGATTTAAAAAACCAAAATGAAACAGAAGTTACATCAATAAAGCATGTCCCCTAACACAGTTATTAATAATTATGTCTTTGGAAAAGCATCACATAAGAGTGGGTTTTAGAAATTATTCAAGGGACAATTGATAAGGTTCTCTTCTCATTTCCCACTATTTCTCTCCAATCAGTTTCCTCTTTCATATATACTCTATGTGTAGATTTCTGCTTATAAACATAGCATTTACAGATTCCTAAATCCTTATAAGCTTTACCTGCAAAGAAAAATGTAGTCATATATGGCTACAAAATACTTTAATTCCTGAATAAGTCTCATAGTATTTGATGTTCAGTAATGAAGAAAATGTATATAAACTATGAAATTTTTATTACTAACAGGGATATGAAGAATGTGGGCATATAAAGAAGATGGTCAGATGAGGAAAAGTATAAGCTGGTCTATTAAGTTTTTAAAACAGAAGACGCCAAAAGTGGAACTCTTCATCTTTAACAAGAAAATCATGTTTAAAGTAAAATTATAGATGCTGCTTTTTATTAGGGTCAAAATTTTTACTACTCTGGCATTTTAGATGATAGAATGGATTGAAAAGGAAGGCTAAGAAATAGTTTCTTTTTTTTTTTTTTTTTTTTTTTTTTTTTTTTTTTTTTTTTTTGAGGCGGAGTCTCGCTCTGTGGCCCAGGCTGGAGTGCAGTGGCCGGATCTCAGCTCACTGCAAGCTCCGCCTCCCGGGTTCACGCCATTCTCCTGCCTCAGCCTCCCGAGTAGCTGGGACTACAGGCGCCCGCCACCTCGCCCGGCTAGATTTTTGTGTTTTTTTTTAGTAGAGACGGGGTTTCACTGTGTTAGCCAGGATGGTCTCGATCTCCTGACCTCGTGATCCACCCGTCTCGGCCTCCCAAAGTGCTGGGATTACAGGCTTGAGCCACCGCGCCCGGCCTAGAAATAGTTTCTTAAGCAAGGTGTTTATGGATGGAATGTATTAATACATTCTTACTTGTACTGAATGGTTTCTTTTTTCATTTCAGTAGCTTTAGGGGTACAAGTAGTTTTCGGTTACATGGATGTATTGTAGAGTGGTAGAGTCTGAAATTTTAGGGGATCCATCACACGAGTATAAACTGAATGCTTTTTAAGCATTGTATAAGTTGAATGCTTTTTAAGCGTTTTGGTCAAAAGCAAGTGGAAAAACGCCAAGACCCTCAGAATTTGCTCTTAGCCCCAGCTCATTTTAATAATAATAATAATAATAATTAAAAAGCAATTTGCTTGGAAATAAAAAAGGTATTTGTTCTTGAAGCATATCTTGCCTGAAGATTTTTTACCTAGGGTGAAAACAACATCCGTAAGCCTATTAGTTCTTTTCCCTAAAATAATTCATTTAAAAAGTCATTAGCTCAATAAAAAGGAATTGATAGAGGGCCTTTAGGGATTCTACTCTAAATCTGAGGGATTTGCCTCATTAAAAATCAATTGCAGAACCAAAGCCTCCTGTATGTGCTTGTGATGGAAAGAAAGAGAAGTTTTGATATAAAAATCTTGCCTAGTTTTATTTAAATATATTTGAGTAAAAATCTAAAAGTTATCTTAAATGATATTTTAAAAGATTCCTTCTTTAGGATATTTACATCCTAATAGAAACATAATGTTACTTCCGGATGTCATTATTATGAATTTACAAGGGCTAGATGCCACCATGTCTCACAGCTAGGTTAGAAATTTTACGTTCTGATAGTTTCCTTATAAATTAAGCCATAAATTTTTGTCCATTATTTCTACTACTCTGCTACAAATTTAGCACTGAGTAAGTTTAATAAGTTGTAAACATTACTCAACAATGTATAAGTCACACAAAAAAATAAAGTTAGTTTTTCTTTAGTTTTTCATCTTAAGAAGAAAAGACATTCGCTGACCAAAATCTCAGAAATCACCACTTAAGAAATCAATCATGTAACCAAACACCACTTGTTCCCCCAAAAACTTATGGAAATAGTAATAATAATAATAATAATAATAATAGTAAGTGTTGGGGCCTGGTGGATGATTGGATCAGGAGGGCAGATTTCTCATGAATGGTTTTGCACAATCCCTCTTGGTACTACCCTAGTGCGAGGGAGTTCTGAGAACTGATCAGTTAGAAGTGTAGGCTGGGCGCAGTAGCTCACTCTTGTAATCTCAGCATTGTGGGAGGCTGAGGGAGCGGGATCGCTTGAGCCCAGGAGTTCGATACCAGCCCTGGCAGCATGGCAAAACCCCATTTCTATGGAAAAAACAAAAACAAAAACAAAAACAAAAAACTGGGCACTGTGGCATATGCCTGTGGTTCCAGCTGTTCTGGAGGCTGAGGTGGGAGGATTACTTAAGCCGCAGAGGACGACACTCCAGTGAGCCAAGATTGTGCCACTGCACTCCAGTCTGCATGACAGAGTGAGACCTTGTCTCAAAAAAAAAAAAGAAAGAAAAAAGTGTATAGCACCTCCCTTCTTGCTCTCTTGCTTCTGCTTTCATCATGTGACAAGTCTGGTCACACTTTGCCTTCTGCCATGAGTTAAAGCTCCCTGAAGCCTCCTCAAGAAAGAAAAAGAAAAAAGAGGCGGCTGAAAATGGAAACCTAAGAATTTTGGAAAAGGATGATAATAACATACTTTGCACTTTTTGTAAGTACTTATTTTTTTCATTATTACTTTTATTATTATTATTTGAGACAGAGTCTCGCTCTGTCGCCCAGGCTGGAGTGCAGTGGTGCGATCTCCACTCACTGCAAGCTCCGCCTCCCGGGTTGACGCCATTCTCCTGCCTCAGCCTCCCGAGTAGCTGGGACTACAGGCGCCCGTCACCTCGCCCGGCTAGTTTTTTGTATTTTTTAGTAGAGACGGGGTTTCACCGTGTTAGCCAGGATGGTCTCGATCTCCTGACCTCATGATCCGCCCGTCTCGGCCTCCCAAAGTGCTGGGATTACAGGCTTGAGCCACCGCCCCCGGCCTTTTTCATTATCTTAATGCTATTTAAGAACCCTTATGCTTGATAATATGAGAGCTTTAAGATGTACGATATGGAAGATAGCATAGTAGTTGATAAATTTGATTCTCTCCTTGTAGGAGGTTTGATGAGCTATGTTGCTACCATTTGCCATTACTTCCAAAGACCTCATGTGTCAGAAGATGATGAAAACAAGGTCAATATCACCCTGTAAGTTACACACAGAAAGTGGCCACAGTAGCATAATGATATCTACAACTATTTAAGAGAAACAAAGGTAAGATGTGAAACTGCCGTCTTTTGTAACTAGTGAAACCGTTTCTTTACAAAAGGTGGGAATCTACTTCAAGTCTTTACCTATCTAGATATTGCCTTCATTGCTTTCTTCTTCTGGCAATTCATTTTGAAATTCCCACTTACCCATTAACTTTTTTTTTTAATTTAATTTTTGAGACGGAGTCTCGCTCTGTCGCTCAGGCTGGAGTGCAGTGCCACAATATTGGCTCACTGCAACCTCTGCCTCCCGGGTTCAAGCAATTCTCCTGCCTCAGATTCCTGAATAGCTGGGATTACAGGAGCATGCCACCATGCCTGGCTAATTTTTGTATTTTTAGTAGAGATAGGGTTTCACCATGTTGGCCACACTGGTCTCCAACTCCTGACCTCAGGAGATCCACCCACCTCAGTCTCCCAAAAGACTGGGATTATAGGGGTGAGCCACCCTGCCCAGCCACCAAGGAACTTTTAAACATGGAAGTTCCTATAGCAAAAATCACTTTCTTCTTTAAATTCAAAAGTAGTGATTGGGTTTGCAGTCTACCCACCAGTCAAAAATGTATCATATGTTCAAAGTAATTTGTACAATCTCAGCGCTACATTACAAAGTTTTTATCCATGATAATTTAATAAATATTGAAGAATCAGGCCTGCAAAGAACTTTAGATGTCGGGAATAGATAAATGAAAGGTGATCGACAGATAGATTTCTGAAAACATTATCCCAATAATGCACTAAGAACATAATTCATGATTTCTGAGTCTTTCTATACGGTTAATATTATTTTCAGATTCTGTCTGATTCAAAGATTGTTTTCAGAAAAGCTATCGAAATAATCGAATGTTGGCTGAATGCCAACAGTGCACCAAGGAATATTTTGCACTAATTTTATGAAAGCAATGTATTGCAGTAACTATTAATAACCCAAATGTATATAGAGGGAAAGTGGGGAGTGAACGTGAATTATCCAAAGTTAGCTAGGAAATGGAGAACTGAAAATGCAAAAATGTTTTGATTTTATGACCAGGGCTTTACAGCATATCTCGTTTTTTAAATTTTTTGAATGTTTAAATCAGTGTTAAATAAAACAATATATGTTAAATAAAAGTCCCCTAAACAGAACCACGAGGCACCTTTTAAAATGATAAACTTTTTACAAATGCCATCTTTTTTTAGTTCTTATAGACTATTAAACTGTACTGTCTTTAGAGTTAGGAGTCAGTGATGATGGTGCTGTTATTTTATTTTTGTATCTTAATGTGAGTGATAATTCTTCATGTTCTATTTTGAGGTTTCTCTTTTCTTTCCTTCCTTTTTTTAGTATCCTTCCTGGAATAAATTGAAAAAATCCTTTTAAAAGATAATAACTCAAAGCAACAAAAGTCAGAATGAGCATATCTGCAGTGTAGCAGTGCCTGAATTTAAATGAAACTAGTTCTATCTTTTAAGCTATTGGAATGTATTCAGTAAAGATGACAACTTAATTCATTAAATTATTATAAGATTGCAGTATTTGCCCTACATGAAGACATGCCCATCAATAAAAAAAAAGAAAGAGAGAAAGAAAGGAAGACTAGCTCTATGTTAATAAGGCCATGACATGGTACTGTCACGTACTTGTTCACGTTGTGTCTATACATAAAGTGTGAGGAAATAATTAGTACCTGACCCTAGCATTGTAGTTGGATAGCCCTGTGGCTACTGTGATAAATGGGTTGGGTTCCTACATGTTCTCAATCTGTATTTCAGATGCTGGGATCACCTGTACTCCAAGAAGGCAACAAACCTCTGTTGTACAATTCTCTTCGTCTATTATTTTGTTCATGACTTCTATAAACCAATAAGAAAAAAAGCAAATGCTTTTGCCCTTGTCTCATTGATGACCATAACAAGTTTCCAAAGGATTCAGCAATAATATATAGCTGCTTTAAGGAGATATCTCTGGATTGGGGACTTAGGCTGAAAAGGCCAAGAAAATAATCATTTTGCAATTTTTGCTGAAACTTTTACCATCGATGTTAAATCAATGAAGGAAATTATTTACAATCCAAATTATTTTCTAAGAGGTGGAAATAATTAACAAAAATATATTGAGTCTCTACTTGAAGTTTAACATTGATGTAGGGATCACACTTTTTCCACCATTGCATTTGGTCTTAAATCTTAATTTGTTAGATGCTAAGACAAATGGAGTACAAAGTAATCAAATAAAAGCCACAACAATTTTTGGGGGGCTTGGGGAAATCAAGAGTTATGATGTTTTGCATAATCTTATTGAACAATTATTTGGTGGTTCTTAGTTTTTATCCAAAGCAATAGTTCTTAGTCCTGTAATCACAGAGTTCTGAACAATGGTATAAAGAAATAGAAAAGAGGTAGCACAGTCAATGGGTCAGAAAGAAAAATAAACATAAAATAACTAGTTCAAAATATAGTATAGGGCTAGATCTAATTTCAAAAGTTGAGAGCCTTACATTTAATAGATGAACATTAAATTCACCTTTTAAAGAAAAATGCCCTTTTAAACTTACAAGTCATTTATTCTTTCATTGTTAAAATGATGGGGATAATTTGATTGTGTTAGGCAGTTCTCTGTCCAAAAAGGAGAGAAAAACTTGAAAGGTTGTTTGTTGTTTGGTTAATATATATGATATTCTATATCCATATCACATATATCATATTGGAGTGAGAAATCTAATCTCACTCCAAATATTGCAGGAAGATATGCTAGTCATTAAAAACTCTGGGGTAATATTTTTATGGCCAGTGTTCTTTGCTTGACAAAGTATATTCATTTAGTAAATAATTATGGAGCATTTTCCGAACTCCAGGTAATGAAACCAATATAGGAGTTTTTTTATTTTTATTTTTATTTTTATTTTTATTTTATTTTATTTTATTTTTTTTGAGACGGAGTCTCACTCTGTCGCCCAGGCTGGAATGCAGTGGCCGGATCTCAGCTCACTGCAAGCTCCGCCTCCCGGGTTCAGGCCATTCTCCTGCCTCAGCCTCCCGAGTAGCTGGGACTACAGGCGCCCGCCGCCTCGCCCGGCTAGTTTTTTGTATTTTTTAGTAGAGACGGGGTTTCACCGTGTTAGCCAGGATGGTCTCGATCTCCTGACCTCGTGATCCGCCCGTCTCGGCCTCCCAAAGTGCTGGGATTACAGGCTTGAGCCACCGCGCCCGGCAGGAGTTTTTTTAAACTGCCAATCTTTAAGGAACTCTAAATCCTGTGTATGATGTATACATTGAAAATACTATGATACAAATACAACTTAGGTAATAAACATCAGCAAAAAGTTTATGGAAACACTGAAGGGAGAGTGATTAACTCTGACAGAAAAGGGTTGGAAAAAAATCTTTACAAAAACATTTACCTTTCAAGAGCATGTAAATGGACAAATACATAATTTAAAACTAAAAAGTAGCTGAAATTTCATGAAGAATTTATATTTGAACAGTTTCAAATAAAGTTAGTTCATTCAATATTAACACATGATTTCTTTTGACAGGGTCTTGCTCTGTTGCTCAGGCTGGAGTTCAGTGGTATGATCATAGCTCATTGAAGCCTAGATCTCCCAGACTCAGGCAATCCCCCCACCCCAGTCTCCCGAGTAACTAGGTCCACAGGTGTACACCATCATGCCCAGCTAAGTTTTTAATTTTTAATTTTTTGTAGAGACGAGTTCTCAAACGCCAATATCAACACAAAATTTTATCTTAGTGAAATCATGAGTAGAGTAAAAGTTGCTTTTTTAATTTTATTTATTTATTTTTTATACAGGTACATTTTCTTTTTTTTAATTTTTATTTTTTGAATTATACTTTAAGTTCTAGGGTACATGTGCACAATGTGCAGGTTTGTTACATATGTATACATGTGCCATGGTGGTGTGCGCACCCATTAACTCGTCATTTACATTAGGTATATCTCCTAATGCTATCCCTCCCCCCTCCCCCCTCCCCACAATGGGCCCCGAAGTGTGATGTTCCCCTTCCTGTGTCCAAGTGATCTCATTGTTCAGTTCCCACCCATGAGAGAACATGCGGTGTTTGGTTTTCTGTTCTTGCGATAGTTTGCTGAGAATGATGGTTTCCGGCTGCATCCATGTCCCTACAACGGACACGAACTCATCCTTTTCTAGGGCTGCATAGTATTCCATGGCATATATGTGCCACATTTTCTTAATCCAGTCTGTCACTGATGGACATTTGGGTTGATTCCAAGTCTTTGCTATTGTGAATAGTGCCGCAATAAACATAGCAGCATGATTTATAATCCTTTGGGTATATACCTAGTAATGGGATGGCTGGGTCAAATGGTATTTCTAGTTCTAGATCCTTGAGGAATGGCCACACTATTTTCCACAATGGTTGAACTAGTTTACAGTCCCACCAACGGTGTAAAAGTGTTCCTACTTCTCCACATCCTCTCCTGTGTTTCCTGACTTTTTAATGATTGCCATTCAAAAGTTGCTTTTTAAAAAATCATTATGCTACATTGGAATTTTGCCTATGTTTGTTCAATCATTTTTCTGGACAAAAGATGAAAGGATGAGATTGTAATACACTTCTTCCCTTAGACCAATGTTTCGCACTGGTATAGTTATTGGCATTTTGGCAGAAAAATTGTGTTTTTAAATATATTTAGTATCTATGGACCCTGGACATTACATGCAGGTCATATGTTTCAGTTATTTTGACAACTAAATCACCCTCTTACTTTTCCAAAAATACCAAGTGAGCATGGAGGTATGCTTAAGACACTTGGTTGAAAAAGCTAGCCATTCATCATACCTGGCTTTATAAAAGCATGGGTTGATACAACAACTCCATTTTACCTGCTCCTGGTGGGAAAGTCTTTGAAATGGCAAATTTCAAAGGCAATCTTTAAAGTTTAACCAGAATACTTTTGGTAAGAATGTACTTCTGAAAGCTTACATATTGCTTACCATTACTTACCAGCAGGTGCCTAAAAGGCAAAAGATGAGAAAAAGAAGTACAAAGAAAGGGAGTAGAAGAAACAAAAGGAAGAGAAGGAACCAATCATCTTTTTTTAAGGAAATAAAATTAATCCTATCATACCTTACACCCTAATCCATCTCAGTGAAGGCCATAGATTATAAGTAAACTTCAGAAATCACCCTCTTTACACGTATTTTTATTCCCACATGACTTTGTATTTACCCTAGTCTCCTCCCTGTTCCATCTCCCTGACCTCCTAATAGAAATGTAACCCATGACATTATCACATTTTCACTGTTTGTAGCTTCAGGAAGAATAAGTTATGCCTCTTTCATTTTCCATCTCTGTAACTGTTTCCTTGCACATACTTTCAACTCCCTTCATTATAATAGCCTGACATAAGCAAAACCCCGGTTATGTCTGGCAAGATAATATGGCTGAAGAAAAAATAAATAAAAACTTTTTCTGCATAAACCACAACTGGGACTCCATCATTGCTTGAAAACTCTATTCAACTATCCTCTAAAAGAACCATTTCTTTCCTCTTCTCTCTTCTCCCTTCTCCCTATTTACTGTAGAAAAATAGAAAGGATTTCAGTAGAGCTACTTCATCATGCTAGCACCAAATCTATTAGCTTGCATTAATATCTAGAACTCTTTCCTATATTTCCCTATAATAGTGAAGAATCTCTGTCTCCTTCAATCTAAGTCCAGTACTTCTGTTTGTATGCTTGTATCCTGGATGTCACTGCTTCTCAGTATTCAATGGATTGTATCTTCAATTATCCTCTCTAGTTTCATTTCTTATTTCTTTCTTTTCTTTCTTCTTTCTCTCCTTCCTTCCTTCCTTCCTTCCTTCCTTCCTTCCTTCCTTCCTTCCTTCCTTCCTTCCTTCCTTCCTTCCTTCCTTCCTTCTTTCCTTCCTTCTCTCCCCCTCTTTCTTTCTCTTTCTTTCTTTCTTTCTTCCTTTCTTCCTTTCTTCCTTTCTTCCTTTCTCTTTCTTTCTTTCTTTCTTTCTTCATTCTTTCTTTCTTTCTTTCTTTCTTTCTTTCTTTCTTTCTTTCTTTCTTTCTCTCTCTCTCTCTTCCTTCATTCCTTTCTCTCTCTCTCTCTCTCCTTCCTTCCTTCCTTCCTTCCTTCCTTGCTCAATCACCTAGGCTGGAGTTCAGTGGCACAATCACACCTCACTGCAGCCTGAACATCCTGGATGCAAGTAATCCTCCTGCCTCAGCCTTCTGAGTAGCTGAGACCTCAAGTATGAGCTACCATGCCTGGCTATTTTATTTGTTTGGTTTTTTGTAAAGATGGAGCTTTGCCATATTGCCAAGGCTGGTCTTGACTCCTGGACTCAAGAGATCCTCCTACCTCAGCCTCCCAAAGTGCTGGGATTTCAGAGCCACCATGCCTGGCCTTTTACTTTTTGGCCCTCTATTTTCTTCATCATTAAGCTCCCCCTTTTGTTGGATTATACCCATCAGTAGGCACATATGCCTTGATATCTTTAATTTTTATAAAATTCCTTTTCTTTACCATTTGCCAACCAACTTTTTAAAAATATATGCCCCATTATTACCTTTCCTGCAATCACAATATATGTCTTCAATATAACAATGCACCTTTACAGAATTATACTCAGAGGATTAGAAGGAAGATAAAACAGGACAGGATAAATAAGGTAAAAGATAATGGCTGAGAACTTTCAAAATTTCTACAAAAATGATTACTCATATAGCCAGGAAACTCATAAAATCTGAAGGAGGGGAAAGCTATAACAAATATCGTACTTAGATACATTGTCATCACACTTATAAAACCAAAGTAAGAAAGGAAGTGTTAAAAGCAACCAGAGACAAAACAGACAGGTTATGTGACATATTGGTGACAATAATATGGTGTAATGACTGACATCTTATTCAAAATACTGGAGTCTGAATAACAATGGAGTAATACCTGTAAAGCGCTAAAATTTTTTAAAAAGGTAAACAAAACTCTCATACCTAAAATTCTATATCCAAATAAAATAAAATATCATTGAAAATGAAAGTTAAACAAATATATTTTCAGGCACATTAAGGCTGAGATAATTCAGTTCTAACAGACCTGCACAATAAATGCTAAACAACTCTTAATTCTGAAAAATCTGAATCTAATTACATATGTGGTAGGCAATTTAATAACGTCCTACAAATCTCACATATTCATACCTTTTTTTGTGCTTTTTTCTTTGTGCTTCAGATTGAATACTATTTATGCCTTCAAGTTCACTGATTTTCTCCTCTATGTTTGTTCATATTTATTTAATGAATTCTTTATATCTATCTATATGTCTATGTACTATCTATATATCACTAGATCTATATATATTCATATGTATATATCTATATTGATATCTTTACATACCTTATCCTAAAATTTTTATATGATTCATTTTAATAGAGTCTATGTCTTTGCTAAAATGTCCATCGCTTCACAACTTTTGTCAATATTTTTTATAAAACCCACATGGTTATTTTTGAGTTTCTATCTAATAATTCCAACATCTTGATTATCTGTGAATCTGTCTTTATTAACTCTTTCTTCCTTTGAATATATATTCCATTTACTTGCTTGTTTGAGTGTTCTATTCTTTTTTTTAGAAAATCTTTCTTTGCTATTTAGTCTTGCTACCCAGTTTTGCGGTTGCTACACAGTCTTTGCTTTCTAATCCTCCCTAGTGCTTTCTATACTTCAGAGAATTATTTATATGCATCTTCACTTCCCTCAGCAGTCACAGGATAGTCATTTTATTCTCTGCAACCCGAGAGAGTATCTTTCTTATTTCTCATGTACAACCGTCAGCCTTCTGCAGGTTCAGTCGGTAGTCTTTCAGATAGGTTTCTTTCAACCTTCCTGCCTACCACTTTCCCAGCCTGTGGTTCCTGGTATCCCAA
The DNA here is from genome assembly GCF_003255815.1 of Theropithecus gelada. Lineage (NCBI taxonomy): Eukaryota > Metazoa > Chordata > Mammalia > Primates > Cercopithecidae > Theropithecus > Theropithecus gelada. The sequence continues at coordinate 27,423,440 of NC_037672.1, forward strand.
GGTGCCTTGTGTGGATTTTTCTCAGCTTTCCTTCCCTGCCCCTAGTTATTGGCATACTGCACTCAAGCACTTAATGAAGACCCATGGGAAAGAATTGGAGTAGGTGAAACTTGTCATGTGGCTGGGGCTTCTGGAATTCTAGTCTGTCATACCAGACATGAAAGGTTTTTAACACATAGTTTGGCATTTCTTACACCAGTCTTTAGCAAGTTCTTTATTTTTTAACCACTCTGCCACTGTTTCAGAGATAAGAACAGCTAAGTCTCTTTTCTTGTATAAACATCTTGTCTTTGTCAGAAATTTAGTTTAGTTAGGTTTCCTTGAATCTTCAACTTTCTGATTGATTTTAAAATATATTGTTTTATAGCTTATGTGGTTTTTCTTTATTGTTTTTAGGTTGAGAACTATGGTGTTTAACAACTTTTTAGTCCTTAAATAGGAGTAGATATTCTGTTATTTGCTGTTATTTTGGATTCAGTCTCTCCAACTTTGTGCTCTGTTGATTTTATCCAAAATTCTATTATCAAACAGAAGTTGGAGATTGTTTTATTTTTTTTCATCCTTCTTTATCCAAAGATAAAGTATAAGAATTTTAGGCCAAAATATCTGCATTCAAGCCTATTCAAGGTGGATTACCCACTAAAAAGCTTTGAATTGCAGTACTTTTTTTCATTAAAAGAGAATACTAATTAGTACTATTTAATAAAACCAGCTTCAACAAACAAACTGTCCTATGAATCATTGAGTAGAAGTGAAAATGAAGTAAGGTAGAACTCATGAAAGTTCTTTATAAATTGTAAGTTAGTATGCACCTGTTGATTTTTATAACCATTAATAAATGGTACATTTCGAACCAGTAATTTTTCTAAGATTGCATCCAAGATCATTCCAATTCATAGCAAAATCACACTCTCACAACTGCCATCAGCTCTGGTGAATATCATTGACAACTTCTTAAATTCTTTATCCTTTGTGGAAGGTTATGATTTTTTTTCTTGAGAAATAAAAATGTAACATAAAAAATAAAAATTTATTATTTATAAAAAATAAAAATGTAAAAAAAAATAAAAATTCACACTGTGAATGCAAGTCACCTAGTGTTTCACATCCTAAGGGAATAGCTCTATTAAACACATTTACTAATTCATTAATTATTCAGACTATCACTCCTACTCCATGACTAAAATGTATAGTAAATCTTTAACATAAATCCAGGGAAACTCCTTCAAAGTGTATAAATAAACCAAATATTGTTTAAAATATAAACATCTGTTAGAAATGAAATGGACATGGAATGAGCATGTGTGATGAATCTTAAGACGTCAATTCCATGTTAATACTTTTTAAAAAATTTGTTTGATTCTGCAAAATAATATTTTACATTTTTTAAAATTCTCTTTAATAATTACTTGTAGTCCTAACTCACTTATTCTCCCTTTGCACCTTGGAATATTTCACTTTTGTGTGGCAGCAACATTATTTCTGAATAGGGGCTGGGTGAATTTTAGATTATTTTAGATTTTTTAATGAGTTCTAATAATATTACTGATGCCATCACTTTTCAACTAGCTGAGTAAATGTTTAACAGGGTTAATAGGGATAACTGAAATCCGTATGTAGGTGCACAATTTCTCCAATTTCTTTTTCTTGCTTCTTTCAAATGATAGCTTCTAGCATAGGGGAAATGATTGAGCAAAATAATGCCTCCTTTCTCTTCCTGACTCTGGCTTCAAGTAAAGGTGCTAATGAGAACTGTGGAGGAGTGAGCCCCTAAAATAGAGTCAGGAAAGAGGCAGGAGCCAACCAGGATGGCACTTGGAAAAAGTTATGAGCAAAGACATGTTTAAATTGGAATTGTATTAGAAAATTCTAAAAATGTTTGTGAGGATACAAATTGTATAAGACACAAAGTATTTCTGAGAAAGAAATATAGAGAAAAGTCAAAAAGGGAGATTGTGACCTGCCTGTTATCTATTTCAACATGCATTTACTCAGAATTCACCTGTACCAAACACTGAGTATTAATATTAAGTCAGAATGATAATATTGGGCTTCAGATCTGGCCTGCGCTACTAATAAGTTACAACAAGTATTATGATGGGTAGGAGAAACCAGTACATTCTTATCCTATAAAATTAAACAATAATTAAAGTAAGCAAGGTGTTAATAAATGTTTTATCACCAGGATATTCCATATCAAATGTGAAAAAAGCAATCATGACTGTGAAGTAATTTCCCAGGAAGAAAAAATAATTAAACACTAAGAAAGCTAGAGAAGGAAGTATTTATCATTCACATTTCTTATACCATGATTAAAATATATTATCAAAAATAGAAAGCAAATAGATTTCATCCCAAGTATAAAAATTATAGCTAAAAATAATAAAATGTAATGTATCTATCAAAACCAAGTGATAATTTTAAAACAATATAAATGCTTGGAAATTGGATACTCAGTAATGCCATTTGAGGTAGTTTGCATGGTGCAAACATCCAACTTTTTAAAAATGTTATGTTAATCTAGTGTATTATGTGTCTGAAACCAATCGCAAACTATCCTTTGACAGACATACAATCTAAAAGGAAACAAATATCTCAAAATCAGTATCTTTTTATTTTTATATTTTGCATAGCAAAAGAAAGTGGCAAGTGTGATTCCAGAATGAGGAAAGGGAAACATTTCAAGGCAAAGCAGTCAGTTACAATACCACAGGTTTTCTTTCCTTACCTGTTTGGCCATAAACTCTATTAGGCATACTAGCCCAATTCACATGCAACCACAAAACTGTCTGAGATCTGAGTGACTTGTTTTGTTGTTTTACTTTTTTTGTTTTGTCTTTTTCTGATAGTGATGGCATTCCCTGTCCTTTTTTCTTTCTAAAATTGTAAGCTTCACAGTTAGTTTAAAAATGTTAGTGCCATTGCTAGCTGCTATTTCAGTTTCTGAGCATCCAGATGAGCAAAGAGAATATGTTTCTTCCATGTCACCAGTTTTATTCCATAAAAAGAAAAATGGGGTTCTTAAATATTCACATCTTTTCAAATATCATGAGTTTCATCCTATTTCCAATTCTCATTTACTCAAGCCCAACTCCTACAAACATCCCCTAAGCATGTACTATTTTTGATTTCCCTGTTCTAAATTATCTCACAAATCACAAATGTTTTTTATACAGTTCTCTTTTGATCACATTTCTTTCCTCAGCATCTCCATCGCCTTCCTCTAATTCTTCATTTATTTTAGCCTTTGAGTCCATTTCCAAGCTGCATAAGAACAATATATCCGGGCTTAACTTTTACCACTTTTATCACATGACCAAGATGTTCTATAAATCATCTTGTAGCCCCGTGGCTCCTTTCTACATAGTGTTATCTGCTGCCTTCTCATCATTAGAAATCTTGCTTTCTTGGTCTCTATTTATTGACATCCTATCCACTCTTTCAAGCTTAACTGAGTACAACTCTGCAAGCTATCTCCAACATTATAACACAGGAAACTCGACATATATGAAGCTTAATTTCTTACTGTTTAATACTGAATTTAAATGCCCCTGTCTCACCGTGATTTCTGTACCTTGGTTAATGGTGCCATTAGAAACAAACCTCCCAGGAAAAAATTCTGAAAAAAAAAGAAAAAAAATCCAGTCTTCTTTCTCTTCTATAAATCAATTCTGGTCCATGATTTCTCCCCTTTGTTTTTGTTGTTGTTGTTGTTGTGTGTGTGAGTATCATTTGAATATGTGCCTTCCTGTGCTTACCTACAAATTCTGTCTTAGGTCAGATGTTTATCAATTTTCACTAAGTTTACTATATAACAAAAGAAAAGACTCTCCACTGCCCACCAATTCCATCCATTCAGTGGCCACCAGAATTAACATCAATATCTGGGTGTCTTATAAGCAAATTATATTCAACATGTTTCAAAATAAATTCACTACCTATCACTCCTTTAAAGTTTGTCTCCTTCTCTATTCTCTCCCCATTTTAATGATAGCCTAATGAATCTAGTTATGCAAGCCAGTGACCTGGGATCACTGGTATGCTGGAGCCAGCTACTTAATGGCTTGTGAGAGCCAATTGTGTGTATCTCTTTCCAACATTGTACTCAATGACATCATGTTGGCAGCTTGAATTCGGCTTTCACGGGAATATTTATACCACTAGAAATTGGCAAGTGCTGTCATTTGGCACTTTGATTTTTGTTCTTGTTTTGAGGAAGTCAATTTACCAGCATGTCACTGCCTGAGAACATCCTCCATGACAGTCATTCTTCTTTTCCTTTTTTTTTTTTTTTTGCAAAGTGCCAGGTTTTTAAAGATTTTAACTTATGTCTGTTTAACCGTTTTATTCAGATACATCCATTTATCCTCAAGGATCATCACTGAAATAATTTCCTCATAATTTATTTTCTTTTTTCCTTGGAATAGTTCTGCAACACTGCTACCAAAATGATCTTTCTGTAATGAAAATCTGATCCTATAATTTTACGTATCATAGGATTATATAAGTTTATACTATACTATGTTATATTATATCATATTATATTTATTATAACATTAGTTACAAAGTAATATAACTCCAAAATACTGGGGAATAGAGTACAAATTCCCAAACACACTGTGGAAGGCTTCCATTTGTGATCTGTGATCTTTACCTATTGGTCCAAACTTCTCTTCTCCTGCTTGGTGTTAGATATCCAAATGACATACCTGTGAATTATTTTCAGCTCCCTTAGGTTAAATCAGTTCATTGCTTATTGTTTGTAATGCTGCTCATTATCATTTCAATATTCATTTTCCAAGCTGAGAATGCCTTACTTATCCAAAATCTAACTGTAAAATTTCATCTGCCAAACCATTCCAGATATTTTCAGATACTCTCATTCCATTGTTGTCTTATAAATAAAAATCATATTACTACTAAAGTAAAGCCTTTGTCACATTAAAGTACATATGGAGATTCATCTTTTTATTCAGTTTTGTGTTCTTGGAAACAGTCCTAACCATGGTGACTGACTGACCCATAGTAGTTGCTTAACTACATAAAAAATAAAAAGAAGGAATAATCTGTGGATTGCTTTTAAAAATCAGTCATAAATGACAAAGATCTCTTATACTCCTGCTTCTCTTCAATTCAAGTCAAGGAGTCCCTTCTGAGTGCCTATTACTACTAAGAACTATGCATCTTGGTTTTAGATCTGTCACAATGTGTCTGCTTGTATTGCTGTTACCTGATTCGAAAATGGAATGTTTGTCACATGTGTGTGCATGTAACTTTTTTCTAAGAATTATGGCAACATGTTTGACCTATAAACAATATCTGTTCAATTTTGAAAATATTCTCAAGGTTTGATAGGACAAATATTGTGCCATAAAGTTTAGGAATAATAGCTAACATGTTTGTACTATGTATTTATCTATCATCCATATGACTAAAGAGAATTCTCACCGCTATTGGCATCTGTGTCTATTCACTTAATCTTCATAATAGACCTATGAATTTTGCTTACTAGCATTATCATCCCTTTTCTATAAATAAATTAGCTAGACAGAAAGAAATTAAGAAAAGATTTCCAATATTACATGGGAAATAAATGAAGAAAACAGAATGTTAACCTAGGCAGTCTGACTGTGGAGTCTCTGCCTTTAACTACTATATAGTAGGTGGATGACTCAGTAGCTGATAAAATAACCCAAGCATTATAAAGAAATGTACAGAAATTGGTCTTCCTTTAAAAATTTTAATTACCACAATTTTTTTTTCCGTATTATAAATACAAAACAAAACCAATTTTTGTCTGAGTTACAGAAAGCACTGTAGGATTTGAGTCTATTCTTTATCCCACTTCATGATGGGTGAAAGGTGGTAGCTGGAAAAAAAATGCATGTCTGTAAGGGAGTATATATTTATGGAATATCCTGAAGATTGAAAAATAATAATTATCTTTTAAAAACTATGTGAAATCATTAGGGTCAAATGGCATTTAAATGTTAAGTAAAATTATTGAACATGACAAAAAGAAAAGGAAAAGCAGCTTTTAACTTAGAGCGATTATTTCCACCTCATGGAAGTCTGAGTAAGTTGAACTCTTTGGGGGAAAAAATGTTTTTCTTTATAAACTCTCAGTGCAACACTTTTCTAAATCAGAAATATTTTGTTCCAGAAATAGTGTTAATCTGTTTTAAATGCACTCTTTAAACATGTGAATTTTGCTGATTTTATATTTGAAATAAGGCACAGCTCATGCAAGTATTAATTGATTTATAGCTCGCTCAGTTGACTATGATTTCATAGAGCGCAAATGTACTTACAGTAAGTGTTACGACCTCCCAGGGGAGAGTCCAAAATGTTGAGAAAAGGAGCATTGAGCAAAATAGCTTCTGGAGAAATATTAACCAATTTCTGACTAGCTTTTAATGTGCCTGGGGGGAGCTTTTGTTTTGCAGATTATCTTACTGTTTTTGCTGTCATAGAGGACTTTAGCTGGGCATGGAATGTGTTTGCATTACAGCAAAAAAAAAAAAAAAAGAAAAAGAAAAAATGTTAAATAAATGGAACTGTAAAATATTGAGATACGAAAGAGGCAGGCAGCCAAGCAAATACCATTTATATCAGTCTCCTCTTCCCCTATGTGCTGTACTACCACGTTCCTTCACTGACTTTTCCCCTTCCCTTTTCACCATCCCTCAGCTTGCTGGGCTGGAAAGATAAGGACCCATTTCCTTAGGGGAATCAGTTCTTGTAACAGTTAATCGACCACCAAGTGCTGAAGCATCCAAGGGAAGGTGGCTGTACATCTGGAAAGAACAATCTGCCTCTCAAGAGGCATGGATTCCGAGAGATATTTGGAAGTTTATTGATTCCAAGAGAGTTGAAATCATGGACATACGTGCTGTTTTCTCAGAGGAGTTTGTCAGAGCACACTATCACCTTTCTGGGTTCTGGGTCTCTGCTTTGGGTAACAAGAGAAAGTCACTGCTATAGTTTGAACATTGCACTGGGATAACAAATATCACACAGGAGTTTTTAAAAAGCAGAATTATTGAAGGTTCAATACTTTGAATTCAGGATAGCCAAAGTCCTAGCTTGGGGTGTACTTTGGGGTAAATTTGTTTGACACTTTGTGTTGCTTTACATTGCTATTCTTTTGGATGTCTGTTTGTAACAATTAGTTCATTTTTATTTTAACAATCTGGGCCAAAATTTCTAGAACCTTTTGCTAGTTATTGAGGGGTGGGGGCAACCTTCTCCCTAATTTGGAGAAACAGTTTATTCTCAGACTCCAGATGGTCGTTTTGGAAATTCTGTTGTGACCAGAAGTAGAGAAGTGTGATTGTCACTGTGATAGCTGCTAAAGAATTTGATAAGTATTAAGATAAAGTAATATATATATTTTTTTGCTGTCTTATGGTTCTGGAGTATTTTTCTCTTTTCTTATACTTTAGACCATTATGATTTTACTCTCAGTTGATATATAAACTCACAAATCTGGGAAACAATATTTGATTTCATTTTCTATCTGTGGCGGGGAGAGAGGTGGAGTCTGGATTATATAGGGTGAATCCAGCAAGAGAGAAATATATCAAATATTAATATGTGACATAAGACCATGTGGCTAATGTTACATGTCATTTAAACATGCTAGGAAAAAAATAAGAGATGGAATTGGTTTCAGTCCCATTATGTTTTGCAGCTCACTTGCAATATGTGGTATCTGGCCAGCTATCTAAGCCTTTTATATTTTTATTCATGATATCCTATTCATTACATCCTGTATTTTAAAATAAAGCTAGTTTAATGAAGTTTTCAAAGAAAAATTTAAAAATATTTTCTAATGGCAAAGGAAATGTTCTGTGTAGGTTTTGTTATTTTTGTTTTTCATCCAATCTAATTTAGAGAATCAATTTTTAGCTACTGGTTTGGAGAACATTTAGCTAAGATTTCTTTTCTCTTCTGTTTTATGTAGACCAATCTGCGAGTTTTGTAATTTTATTTTTTCTTTTACACTGGGTTTTTAATTTTAAATCCCCACTTTCATACATATATGATCTCTCTATTTTGCATCCGGTAAAATATACAGACATGCACACACACACACACACACACACCCCATTCGACTGTCTCACTCTTTCTACAACTCTTTTCTCTTTCTTGCTTATGCATTGTTTATGACAGAAAGATAGATTGTTAATGCTTAATTTTGAATATTGTTTCATTTTTGAAGCAATATTCAAAAAGTGTGACCTTACCAGAAAAATCTATTTCCAATATAGTTTCTATGCCATTCAGTGTAAGTATTCAGCAATTACAAGGCATGGTTTTTCACTTAGTCTCTTGGAAGCTAGGGAGAGAATTGTTTTTCTACATGCTGATGAACAAATAAATAAATGTCTTCTGAGGTCATCAAAAAACAGTTTCCTCTTTTGGTTTTTAACTTGTTCCTTCATGAATTCTGTTCTCCATCTTCATTTAAATTATTGTAAAATAACCTGTTATGTAGTATAAATCATCTTTTACTTAAGGCATTATTCTCTGTGTTGGATATTTAAGAAATTTTAAGGTTTTATCCTTAGATACATAATATGATAACAGAAAAATTTATAGAATAATATTTGTCAATATCTGATTCATTATTTTTGATAATTTGTAATATGTAAAAGTTTTTTTATTCAAAAGAGAAAGCATTTTCTAAATGTCATTCTTTGTTTTTTAATTCTATAATTAGTATTTTATTTTTAAATGATACCATTTTGGTTTCATGGAAACTGTCTTGAATTTGTTATATAAAGCTTATTTAAGATCTGTGACAATTTTTTTTTATTTTAATTGATGAAGAAGTTTAAGTTTCACAGTAAAATTGAGCAGAAAATGCAGAAAGTTTCCAAATGCTCCCTGCCCTCTCACACACTTAGCCACCTTCTCCACCATCATCCAGCCCCAAAGCGGTACATTTGTTATCATCATTGAGCTTGTAGTGACATGTCATTGACACCTGAAAAGCATACTTTACATTAAGGTTTCCTCTTGGCATTTTACATTTTATAGGTTTTGGCAAATGTATAATGACATGTATCCACCACTGTATCATCATATGGAATAACTTTGCTGTCCTAAAAATCCACTGTGCTCTACCTATTTATCCTCCTCCCCAAACCCTGCCAAACACTGATCATTTTTCTCTCTCCATAGATTTGGCTTTTCTAGGATGTCACATAGTTGAAATAATATAGAACGTAGCCTCCCAGAGTTGCTTCTATCACTTCATCATATGCATTTAGGGCTTTTCCGTGTATTTTTATAGCTTGGTAGTACATTTCTTTTAAGAATTGAATACTATTTCATTGTCTAGATATGCTACAGTTTGTTATCCATTCAGTTATTGAAGAATATCTTGGTTGTTTCCAGGTTTTGGCAATTATGAATAAAGCGTCTATAAACATCTGTGCGCAGGTTTTGTGTAGATATAATTTTTCAACTTATTTGGGTAAACTCTGAGACCGTAATTGCTGGATCTTATGAGGGTATATTTACTTTTGTGAGAATCTGCCAAACTGTCTTCAAAGGTGGCTCCACCAGTTTGCATCACCATCAGCAATGAATGAGAGTTCTTGTTACTTACATCCTCACCGGTATTTGATGTTGTCATTGTTTTGAATTTTTGCCATTCTAATGGGTATGCAGTGGTCAATTTCCTTTTAAGGTAACTTTCACACCTGATTGCATTTTAATTCTGAAGTCTGTAATTCATCTCTATTATGGAAATACTTCCATTATTAATAGTGTCAAACTCATGTTGGTAATTATATTCTCCCTTCCATTTTCCTCATTTTTATAGCCCCGGAATATATCTAACTTATCTTTTTATCTCTTGAAGTCTTAATAGCATGTCTTGCATATATATAGTAGTTTTCAATGTGGAAAGAAAACAGTTCTCCAAAATCCACATAGTTCCTGAAATAGTTTAAGAAGAAGCGCTAAAGAAACACTAAAATACCAACATGAATGTGTACCCAAAATAAACTTTGAATCTTATTTTTATTGTTTTTAAAACATTATCTAGCTCATATTATGTGGCTAACACTCTATATTACTTTCAGACACATTTTCAAAAACGTATTTTTACATTTAGTCTTCTTTGAAATGCACTCATCAGTCTTATTATCATTACTATTGGCCTGAACGTGTTCCCCCAAAATTGATATGTTAAAACTTAACCACCAATATGAGAGTACCAAGAAGCAGGACTCTAGGAGGTAACTAGATCATGAAGGTCCCAACCTTATGAATGGGATTAGTGCCCGTATAGAAGAGGCTTCACAAGCATTTGTTTCACTTGCCCTCTTGCCTTCCACCATTTGAGAATGCAGCAACAAGACTCCCATTTCAAGGCACCCTCCTGGAAGCAGAGACTGAGCTTCACCAGACAATGAATCTGCCACAGCCTTGATCTTGGACTTCCCAACCTTCAGAACTGTGATAAATACATTTCTGTTACTTTAAAAATTACCCATTTTGTGAGATTGTGGTATCATAGCAGGAATGATCTAAGATAATCACCATTTTTAAATCAAGGACATGAAGTACCTAACATTTAAGTGTGTCTTAACATCAAATAATAATTCAAACCCAGTACATTTGAGTCTAAGATGAAAGTGTCTTTTTGTTCCCAGTAGACTATGCCTAGATGGTTTTTCAAATATTTTATTCTAAAAAGCAAAGCAACCATATCAAAGCAACAATTATATTGTTTGTTTATTTCAATTATTAATATTATTATTTTTAAATGGTAGAGGCAGAAAAATAATTTGCATAATAACAGAACAGATATAACAAAGATGGAGATCTTAATATAGTTTTGACAATTCAATTTTTACATAATTTGGTGTTTTTGGTGATGCATTCTAAGATCGCTACCACTTAGAAGACTAAAAGCTGTAAGTGAGAACTGCTATCAAAGATCTGCTACTATTGGGGAGTTTGTTGTGGAATGCTAACTTGAAAGCTTAAAAGTTCTAGGCCAAATTCTGATTTAGAGTAAAAAATATGTATTAATTTTCTTCACTTTTTGTTAGTTGGTTAATTGAATCAAGCCTTCAATTGAATACCTTAACACAGGATGAGGTATGCCAAATGTTAAATAATAATTATTTTAGTTTATATTTCATATTTTATACATTTTTATTAAGGGAAATTCTGATTCTGGACTCCATGGTTACAGATCTTTAAGAGAACAAATGTTGTTACAAGCCATTGACTTTGTCATAATTTATTACAGCAGCCTGTGGAATCTAATGGACTATGTTTATACCATTTTTACATTTCCCAGTCTTTTATGCAGGGCACCAATTATCCATAACCCTAAGGACAAAGATTTGTGGAAATCATTGAATCTGATTTTGAAAAGTAAATGAGTTTGTTTCTCACCATTAAACAAAACTTATCAGATGAAATATATAATATTATATAATTTACATATTCTAATTATTTCAAAAGCAGTTTTTAGCAAGAAAATGTGATCAAGCTGTCAGCTGTAAACCAATATGTTGGGTCTTGTTCATGAGGCAAATGAAATATGCTTTGCACAGAGGAGAGAAGAACGAAGCATGAATCCTTCGCGTAGACAAAACTTCATTGCCCAGACCATAAAACAGTCAAAAACAAAAACAATGGCTTAATCAATAAATTCTAGACTGTCTTGCACATAATGCTACTTAACAAATAGTTTTTAAGGATAAAAAAGCAGGGAGAGAGGAAGTAAGGAAAGAAGAAAAGGAGTAAGTAAAAAGAAGAAAGAATAAAAGGAAACAAGACATATTTTATAATCCATAATATAGCCTCCATTAGAGAAAAATGTTGCCGAGAGCTGAGTGTAAAAATTATGCCATAATAAAGCTTAAAGCAAAATCCTGCAAGCCAATATAGACCCTTTACTAATGCTTTAGCTTTCTAATTCTTTTCATCTCACTATTGGGCCACAGGAGACTGGGGGGAATGCAAACAATCTTTTTTTTTTGTTTCTTCCCCTATGTCCACGTAGGAGAGCATTTCTAATAATAACAATAATAATAACAGCAATTATAGTTCAGGTTTAAGTTATATTAATGAATAATAATAATGATGATGACATATTTGTATAGCGATTCATAAAATCCTTAGTGCCCTCTCAGGCATAAACATATGAAATGACCTATGTAAAGAATTGGCACAATCTGTGTCCTCAGGTGGTCCCTGTTCAGTCTACAGAAATCATTGCCTCTCCCATGGCAATTCATTTCCTCTTTTGGGTGGTGTGATTCTTTGCCTTCACACTGCATTTCATTGCACTAACTCAAATGGCTCAACCATGTCTGAAGTCGCATGGGGAAAGCTCTGTGAGCTAACATGGATTTTTGCTCGCATGTAGAAAACTTACTTCCCTGGGACAAAATCACAGATGCCCAAATGTTCAGAACTCCGACTCTTCCCAGGAGGGTTGGCTCATACCTCGTGAAGACAACCTCTGGGCGGAGGGCCTATTGTAATGTCTGCTTTTGCTCACACTGCAGCTTTAAGCTCTAATTTTGCCCTGTCTACTATAAATGCCATTTGACTGACCACCTCTGAGTGAGCAGTGCTCCTATGGTTATTGCATAATTCTGAATTTTATTTACAAATAAAAGTAATAGTGTAAATCGAATGATTTTTGCAATTATCTAAATGGACTATTGCCTCATAGTAGAAAACCAGAAAATTCACGCAGCCAGATCCCTGTCCACTAAATCATATAATCTTTTTTTTTTTTTTTTTCCAAATTGGAAACTTTATCCCAATCCTTGTTTTAGCCGTATGCTGACATAGATGAGAAGTGCTTGGTACAAATACCTTTGCTCACTATGTAGGGGGAAAGACATACATCTTTAGGTAGGATACAGATGTTGGTGAGATTGATGTGTTTTTTGCATACAAAATACAGAAATTATCAAACTCTTGCAGTCAGGAGCCAGAGAAAAACTGTTGGGTTTTATTGGTTAAACCAAAACTGTTACTGGAACAGCAAAAATCCAACATAGTGATTTCCAGCTTACCCCTACCAAATGGGTCAGCTATCTAGAACATTCCTATGAAGTTGTTTCTAAGAAATTAGAAGCCTGGAATATTTTGAGTGGTCTGAAACATTTTCCTCCACAAAGCAGATGCCCGTTTTATTAGTTTTTCAACTCCATTGTGATGATACATTTCTTTGTTTTCTACTGAAACTGTTGTGCTCCTTTTCAGACAGCCCCTGTAATTCTATTACAATATAATCTCCACAAAGACAGGTAAGTGGTCTATTTTGTTTACAGCTGCATCCTCAGGGTTTAGAACAGTGCTTGATATACAACAGAATTTGAATACATGCATGTGGAAGAAATGACTTCCGTCAGGACTAAGGTACTTATACAAAAGCACTTAAAGCAGGGCGCGGTGGCTCACGCCTGTAATCCCACCACTTTGGGAGGCCGAGGCGGGCAGATCACCTGAGGTCGGGAGTTGGAGCCCTGCTTGGCCAACATGGAGAAACCTCCTCTCTATTAAAAATACAAAATTAGTTGGGCGTGGTGGCGCCTGCCTGTAATCGCAGCTACTAGAGAGGCTGAGGCAGGAGAATTACTTGAACCCGGGAGGCGGAGGTTGCGGTGAGCCGAGATTGCGCCATCGCACTCCAGCTTGGGCAACAAAAGCGAAACTCCGTCTTAAAAAAAAAAAAAAAAAAAAAAGAGAGAGAGAGAGAGAGAGAGAAGAAGTACTTACATAAAGCCTTACACAAATTTTGGATAACTGATACTTATCCTAAAATACATACTTGGCTCACTCTTTAGAACAGACTATAACAACATCCACAGTGAAATCTGAAAAAGTTGATGCTGTAGTTCACATTATTTCTTTTCATGATTCAAAAAAGAAGCACTTTCTTTATACTTCTTATTGGCTCAGCACTGTGTATGTTGCTATGATGGATGCAAAAGAAGTCTTAAACCTCATTCCTGAAAGGTGCAGCTTCTATTCTAATTGGAAGGCAAAAATAAAATACAAAGAAACGGCATAAAATTTTCAATAAATGCTTAAGGTGAGGCATAGTGTAGTTATTGTCATATAATTAGTTCATAATTGTTCTATCTTTATCTTTAAACCTTTAACTGCAGGTCTTTCACCTACCTCAACTCCACCAAAGGGAAAAAGCAAAAGCAAAAACACAGCCCTCTTATTCTAAATAGACATTTCCTTGACTATACCACTCTTCACTTACACAACGCCTTCCTTCTGTCTTTTGATTGCTAGATCCCTTAAAACCTAGCATTGCTCACTGCACTCATGACCTAATCTCTAGTTGCTTCCTCTTTTCCCCATTGGTTTGTGCTCAGTCATGACTTTCTAATGACAAACTTAAGGGCCCTCTTCTCGTTGACCACTAAGTCATTCAAATTATCCTTTCCCAAGTTTTCTGAGATCATGCTTTATTTTAATTCTTCATCTACTTCTCTGAGTTCCCCTTGTCACTCATCCCCTTTTGTGAGTTACTTTTCCTCCTATGTGTGTCCTCTAGAAACACCATCTTTCCAGCAGTCTTTGTCTGTGAGCTCTTCAGTAGAGGAAGACCTTCTCTTTCTTTGACTTGAAAATGCGCCCCACATGCACCCACATACGCACACGTTTTTCTTGTTAATTTGATTTTCCTATCTGATAAACTATTGGTTTTTCCATTGTTTTCAACACTAACTAGGTAACTCAAAACATCTACATAATTGAAAAAATAAAACTCTTTTATCGAAGAATTTCCTAAATACCAAATTAAATGAAGAAATAAAAGGAGCGGGGGGAGGAAAAAATAAATAGTAAAAAAGGAAGAAACGAATAGACAGCCACCTTTATAAGGATAATCATGTAGTTTGTTTTCTCAATGCTCTGGATAGCTGTCTGTTTGCTTTATAAAATTGAAAGATTAAGAAGCAGGCAGTCTTTACAATGTTCATAACTTTTTAGGCATTTAATGTGTGCAAATTCTTCTAAAAGGCACTGTCAGTTATTAAGGGTTAAAATAAAACTCTTACTATCCACTATAAGAGGAAAATAAATATGTAGAAAAGAAGAAAATTGAATTATTGATTTGACATTCCCTCAAAAAAAAGTTATTCTCTAAAATGTTCCAAGCACATCAATACTTGTCTCTAACTCTGAAAAGGCTTTTTTCATTGTTCTCATAATTTGCATGTTTTACTAAATTTATGAATCCTTTTTTATTATTATTATACTTTAAGTTCTAGGGTACATGTGCACAACGTGCAGGTATATCTCCTAATGCTATCCTTCCCCCCACCCAATGACAGGCCCTGGTGTGTGATGTTTCCTAGCCTGTGTCCAAGTGTTCTCACTGCTCAATTCCCACCTATGAGTGAGAACATGTGGTGTTTGGTTTTTTGTCCTTGTGCTAGTTTGCTGAGAATGACGGTTTCCAGCTTCATTCATCCCTACAAAGGACTTGAACTCATCCTTTTTATGGCTGCATAGTATTCCATGGTGTATATGTGCCATATTTTCTTAATCCAGTCTATCATTGATGGACTTCTGGGTTGATTCCAAGTCTTTGCTATTGTGAACAGTGCCGCAATAAACATAAGTGTGCATGTGTCTTTATAGCAGCAGGATTTATAATCCTTTGGGTATATATCCAGTAATGGGATGGCTGGATCAAATGATATTTCTAGTTCTAGATCCTTGAGGAACCGCCACACTGTCTTCCACAATGGTTGAACTAGTTGACAGTCCCACCAACTGTGTAAAAGTGTTCCTATTTCTCCACATCCTCTTCCTGAATGAGCAAAACCTGGAAACATTCCCTTTGAAAACTGGCACAAGACAAGGATGCCCTCTCTCACCACTCCTATTCAACATAGTGTTCGAAGTTCTGGCCAGGGTAATCAGGCAGGAGAAAGAAATAAACGGTATTCATTTAGGAAAAGAGGAAGTCAAATTGTCCCTGTTTGCAGATGACATGATTGTATACTCAGAAAACCCCATCGTCTCAGCCCAAAATCTCCTTGAGCTGATAAGTAACTTCAGCAAAGTCTCAGGATACAAAATCAATGTGCAAAAATCATAAGCATTCTTATACACCAATAACAGACAAACAGAGAGCCAAATCATGAGTGAACTCCCATTCACAATTGCTTCAAAGAGAATAAAATGTCTAGGAGTCCAACTTATAAGGGATGTGAAGGACCTCTTCAAAGAGAACTACAAAGCACTGCTCAATGAAATAAAAGAGCACACGAACAAATGGAATAACATTCCATGCTCATGGATAGGAAGAATCAATATCATGAAAATGCCCATACTGCCCAAGGTAATTTACAGATTCAATGCCATCCCCATCAAGCTACCAGTAACTTTCTTCACAGAATTGGAAAAAATGACTTTAAAGTTTATGTGGAACCAAAAAAGACCCTGCATTGCCAAGTCAATCCTAAGCCAAAAGAACAAAGCTGGAGGCATCATGCTACCTGACTTCAAACTATTCTACAAGGCTACAGTAACCAAAACAGCATGGTACTGGTACCAAAACAGAGATATAAACCAATGGAACAGAACAGAGCCCTCAGAAATAATACCACACACCTACAGCCATCTGATCTTTGACAAACCTGACAAAAACTAGAAATGGGGAAAGGATTCCCTATTTAATAAATGGTGCTGGGAAAACTGGCTAGCCATATAAATCCTTAACAAAGCTTTTTTTTCACAGAAAAGTAATATTTATTGAATCATATAATTTCTTGGCTTGAAAAGACTTAGAGAAAAGTCTTAAGTCTCTATTTTCTCTCCCCTACTATTCCTAATACCTGAGCTTACGTCTTATTACACAACTATAATCCTTGCTATATGACAAAGAGCTACCTATTGTACTGAAGCCTACTTTTCCCGTATGGAGGTCACTTGCCTCACTTCAGCCTGCCCTGCATTCATCTAGAGTCTTGTCCTTTGGCTATGCTGGCCCTGGCCTGCCTCTACCACAGCTTCCACTGAGTAACTCACAGCTTTTCTCCCTCTTCCTACACACAGCCACCTCCTGGCACATTCTTTCTTTGAGTTATCATAACTGCTACTTAGAAACGGAAACTAGTATAAAGCAAACTGCATACAAGCCCCATAGCCATTCACAATAGCACAAATCCAATAGCCCTATACTAAAGCATTCCATTTTTTAAGACCTTTAGAGAAGAATGGACTTCTATCTTATATCTATACCTGAAGAGTGTCTCATATCCCATAGGAGATGACTTTGCCACATTTCCTTTCTCTATTTTCTTGAATTATTTTTCCCTGGGATATTTACTGGACTTTCCTCTTCATCTATGTCGAATGTTGGTTCAAATGTCACCTACTCCATAAGACCTACTAAAATAGTCTCAGTTGCCCCTTCTGGCATTCCAGATCATACTTACTCTGCTCTGCTTTTATTTATTTTCTCCATAAGAATTAAAAAATTAAAATCTTTTCATATATTAGATAATCTATTCATACTTTGTTTGTTTGTTTGTTTTAATGAGACAGAATCTCACTCTGTTGCCCAGGCTGGAGTACAGTGGCACAATCTCAGCTCACTGCAACCTCTGCCTCCTGGATTCAAGTGGTTCTCCTGCCTCATTCTCTCGAGTAGCTGGGATTACAGGCATTCACCACCACTCTAATTTTTTTGTATTTTTAGTAGGGACGAGGTTTCACCACGTTGGTCAGGCTGGTCTCCCACTCTTGACCTGATGATCCGCCCGCCTCAGCCTCCCAAAGTGCTGGGATTACAGGCGTAAACCACCGTGCCTGGCCTGTATTCTTATTTTTAATTCTTCACTATAAAATTTAGCTCCAGTAGAGTGGACACTTTTTGTTTTATAGGATCCTGAACACCAATAACCTGGCAATAATTGGCACTTGAGACTGGTTGATGGGTGCAGCACACCACCATGGCACATGTATACCTATGTAATAAACCTGCACATTCTGCACATGTACCCCAGAACATAAAGTAAAATAAATAAATAAATAAAAAATATCCTATGAATGAATGAATGAAAGAAATGAAAGGAAGGAAGGAAGGTGGGAATCTGGGGAAGGGGACAGAAGGGAAGGAAGGAAAGAGGAAAGGCTAGAAGAAGAGAAGGAGGGAAAGAAGGAACAAAGAATAGCAAGCAAAAGCCATATAATAATCAGTGATCTTCTCTCGGCAAAGTCAATAAATATTAATTTCAGTTCAGTTCAAGAATTTAGTGACTATCACAATAAATTAAGCATTACTAAGTGTTAGGATATGTAGATAAATGATATATACACCTTCAGTTAAAGGAGCTTGTAATGGTTTTGGAAGACAATCTTCTCTATAAAATGCAGTAAAATATTAGAAAAGTCAGAATATTATTTACTATATATGCTCTAATACGTTTGCACTTCAACGTATCCTAGTTGCTTCTAGATGATATAGATAAAGTGAAAGCTAGAATAGGAGTGCTGTGTGAAGTGTAAAACCAGCAGCAGGGAGACCAATTGGAGGCTCATGCAATAATCAGGTGAAAGATGTTTGCCTAAACTAGGGTGGTAGTAATGGCAACAGGGAGCCCGGGATGGCTTTCCACAATGCTTAGGAGGTAATATCAGAGGAACGTGGTGAATGATTAAGAATAGGAGCAAGGTATGGGTTTGAGGATAAGTATATTAAATCTGTTCGTCATTGAGGCAGCCTCTATTTAATACTTTTACAAAAGAGTGGATAGGATAAATATAATCCAGTGATTAGAGCAAACACATCAATGGGACATGATACAGAAGAATCTCAATTGGAATACTTTGAGTGTTTGCAGCCTCTGAAAATTAACTGATACTATTAAAAGCAGGCACTAGGAAGGAGTGGGTGGAAGTGTCAATTCAAAAACACAAGAAGTATTCAGTTTTGTTTTATAGGTTAACTTATTTAACATACTCTAGGACAAATTAGTAATATTAGTAATAGGAGAATATGCCAGTTCACCCCATGTTCTACAGGACCAAAGACCTAGTGAAGTTGATGAAAAAAATACACTTAAAATTTTGCATTTATTTAAGGCAAGAAGGTTCTTGAAAGATTTAACTTATTAGTTAACTTATGATTTAACAAATATATATTAATCACATATTGCATAATTAATCTCTCTGTGATGGTGGGGACATTATAATGTTTACCCCTCTGTTTCTAGTGTCTACCCCATGGCTTAAGAGTAATAGACTCTCAGTAATCTTTTTCCAGTTGTGAAAAAATAAATGAATAGGAAGGTTATTAACAGGGTGGACTTTGAAATCAAGGAGAAATGTTTTATATCCTCAATTTGCCATCTACAAGTAAAGAAAGCTATTTTATTTCCCAAGCTTCTGTTTTTTGTCCTCATATATAAAATGGAAATAATAATAGATCTACCTCAAGGGGTTGTTGACATTTATAAGTAATAATCAGTTATTATTTAAAACACTTAGCATAGTGCCTAGCATGCAGTGTGTGTCCAATAAATGTTAATAATTATTATTATGTTCAAGTTTGTGTGCCATGTAGATTTTAAGCCACAAATAAGTTTGAATTCTTAAGGCAGCTATCAAAGACTCTGACAACTGTGTTCTTAGTAAGCCAGAAATCAAGTCCATTTAACGGGATTTCAGGGAAGACAACTCTGCTTTGTAACTATTGTTTTATTCTTTTGATTCACGTTTCAGCATATCTTCAAATCTTTTTCCTGTAAATTTCAAATTTTATTATTTCATCATTTCTTCTCATTTTTTGTTACTATTCTTAATTAGGGATACTTAATATTCCTTATAACAAAATGTTTAAAATTGAAATCATTTGAAAGTGGAAAAGCTGAACAATAAATAGTTTTTTAAAATATTTTTTTCTTTAGAGAATGTGGTTGAATTTATATTTGTGCAAGAAATATATTCAATAACATCTACAAACTTCTGAATAAGTGTTTTAGAAGAGCAAATACAGGTTTCACTATACTCCTTAGAAATTGATGAGATCCTCTGGAGCAAATGTAGCTTTAACATTCTTCAGGAGTGTTTCATAATCACAATAAGCATAGAACACACTCTAAAAGTAAAAGAAATAGCAAAACCTGCCTGAACAAGTAACACTTTCTGTTTTAAAAAGTCATGTGACTTATTAATAAGGCATGTCTTGTTCTCAACTTCTGAAGGAGAACCTAAGAGAAACTGTAGTGTTAGACTCACTGACCACATGTGAGATCAAACGTTAGATCTAGACTAAGAAACAGAAGGCACTAAAGAAGTCTAGTAAAGAAAACCAACCTAGCAACCAAAATGGATTCATGAAGGTGAGTCTTCTTGTTTTGCATTCATCCAATATGGAAATTAGTTATTTGGTCAGTCCGTTATGTAATCTTTACTAATTAAATGCCAAATGTACAGCTTTTTGAAAACTGCTGCAGATTGTGGACAATAGTGATGAGGCTTTCCATCCAATTAACAAATTAATGCAGTCATCTGCTTAACCTGACTCTTCAGTGAAATTAGTAATACTAAGAGCTAACTGACTCTTAGTGTTAACTTCCCGAGTAAATACTGAAAACCAATAAGCAATAGTCGCTTTTGTTTTTGGCAAAAACAAACCAAGGATTAATTAACTGGCATGATATACTGGAAACAGATACTCAAGAAGCACACAGAATTCCCTCTGAATGATATAGAGGGATTACAAAAATTAAATAGAATTTGAAAATGATTTCTGTTTAGGCAATGTTGCCTAAAGGCAGGAAGAACTTTCCTAAAAGAGAAATTCCCCTAAAATTCCTTTTGCTACTATGGATTATTGGTTTATAAAAACATTAGCACCGTTTGTAGAATATTTTCTGTTCGTACTTTTCCAGGAATTCTAAGCAAGGTTGCTAAGTCTGCCGGATCGTTTTGCAGCAAGTTGATATTCATAATTCTCACTCAGGTTTCAACTGCATATAGGGAAACAAATTACCCTTTTTCAGACTGTCATATTCTGAAGAACTGGAGTCCTTCTCAACACAACAAAATTCAGGACAATTTATTTTTGTCCATCTTGGTTCAATAAATAGAAGACCTGACTAGAATTCTGAAAAGCGTATGTTATTGATATAATCCGTAATGAATTTTGGCGAGATCTCCTCAAGGCAAAAGTGTTCATATATGCAATACACAGTCATGTAAAATTCTTGTTCAATACTTTTAAAATCAATACTGAGTGAATTTTTCATTGACTGAATGTGTCAATAATTGTGTGGCAATATGTATAGGCATGTAGGTATGGATGTTTGTGTGTGTGTGTGTGTGTGTGTATTCACATAATTAAGGTGAGAATACAAGTCAGGAGTACCTACTGCATTAAAATATTTGCTATTTTTATATAACCCATGACTTCATGATTATTTGAAAAACCTGAAAATGAATTGGATAATATATTCAAATTATCATGCCCTTCTTGAAGAAAACATATAAAAAACTTGGAATTAATGATTCCAAAAACTATGTTTTCTACATAGCATACATTTTAGTGCGAAAATGTGTTAATTATGCCGCACATAACTGTCCCAATTAAAGAGTACATCTTTAAAACATAAATCAAATGCCAAATATCTGTGTTGAACATTCAGGAATACCCGAAGTAAATTTTCTAAATTGAGTGGAAAACAATTAGCTAGCATATCTATTATAAAACTTTACTCTTGAAAACAATGCCAACATAGCTATTCAAGGGAAAAAGATTGTTAACCACCGACTCAGAAGTAGTTACATTAAAAACTTGGAGAAAACTACACATATTTAGTCAATTAAACTATCATTAGAAATTCAAGGGAGAAACATTGTTAACCACTAACTTGGAAG
The DNA here is from genome assembly GCF_003255815.1 of Theropithecus gelada. Lineage (NCBI taxonomy): Eukaryota > Metazoa > Chordata > Mammalia > Primates > Cercopithecidae > Theropithecus > Theropithecus gelada. Next base: position 27,445,343 of record NC_037672.1, read on the forward strand.
TAGTTTCATACAGAAACTTGGGAAAAACTACACACAGGTAGTGAATTAACCTATCAATCAATGTGCATGTGTTAGATATATTCGATGTCATTATTTACTGCCTACAACCATGGTAGCTTTATAAAATGCCAATTCCCAAGCCAATCTCACATCTACTAAGTCAACATGAGGAGGTAGAGGTTGGCAGTATCTGTTGATGTTACTGCGATGTGTGAGATCTTCTGGTAGAAACTGGCTCAACTAGAACACTTATAGAAGGTTAGAGTGTTAGCCAGTCACTACAGTAATTCCAATCTAATAACTTTGAAATGAGATCCAGATATATATTCTTTTAATAAATAATGATCAGAAACATTTGAGAAATATTCTCCTAGTCAGTGGTCTCCAAAATGAGATAGGCAACATCATCAATAGAAGAGTAGAAAGAAAAATTATGTTTTTACTCATTTTTATCTCAACTTTCTAAATTTCTCATTGATAAATATTGTATAATTCTCTTTTGTAGATATTGTATGACAATTGTAATGTATTGACAGAGTGGCACATGTATATAATTTATAAATAAGTGTATATGTGCTTTACATATACATATAAATATTTGTCACAATACACAAAATTGTATTACACATATATCACACAGACTACATTCACACATGCATACACACAATATTCAGAGTATGCTCTTAGGAAGTTTATACTAAATGGTTCAAAACATTTGGTTATACCTCTTTAAGAGGTACTAAGTTTTTGTCTAGAAATTGTAGAAATAGAGAAAAAATTAAATAGTTTTTTATAAGCTTACAGTGAAGGGTCAGATGCATGTATTTCATTCCCAGGTAGCCTCATTCAGAAAGAAAGCACCTGGACTCATTCCTGACCCTGGGTGGCTCCTAGGGAAGGAGGGTGGTGAAATAGGTTTGGAGTTGCTCACTTTAGTCACAGACCTCCAGGATCCCAGCTGTAGAAGGTCTCATGGCCCCCATCAACATATGAGCTGGTTTTTCTTTCTCTATATTGTATAATATATAGAATAGTTTTTCTTCTATATATTGTATAATATATATTTTGTACTTACATATTGTATAATATGTATTTTGTTTTGTTTCTCCCTAGTTAATTCCTTTTAATTGGAAATTATAGCTACATCAGCTATTCTTAGTATACACTCAATGTACTTGAAAAACGTTCAGAGAGGCTATCAGAGAGTAGGAATATTCCTGACACAAAGCATCGAAGAATCTTTCTAGCCTGGTTGTCTATTTGGAGATTCAATTTTTCTAATAACCCTGTGTTAGCCTAGATGCATGTTAAAATAAAACAATACACAATATTATATTTAGGAAAAATATGGCTTACTCAGCAATCCTAGGGAAGGGGCCAGAAAATCTTCACTTTAGCATCTTCCAGATGTTATAATGACAAATAATCACATTTCAGAATCATTGAGGTGACGCACTTTGGTTAACAGCTCTTGTCACTGAACAGAATACCTTCACCATCTAGTTATAAAACCTTGGGCAAGATCATTAGGTCTGAGGTTCTAAACTTACCTATAAAACAAGGATATTGACCTTCAGACATATCTCAACATTTAATTAGGTTGTGAAATCAATTATGTAATTGACAGTCCCAGTTTGTCATCTATCTTTTTTTTATTTTTTATTATACTTTATGTTCTAGGGTACGTGTCCACAACGTGCAGGTTTGTTACATATGTATACATGTCAATTATTATTTCTAATACATAAAAATACTTTATAAATCACAAAGAAAGTAATGGAAAAAGTCCAGAGATATTAATAGACATAAAAATTTACTTTAGAAATGGCCATAGACTGGAAATAAAAAGCAAACCTTATTTGTGGTTACATAAATGCAAATTAAAAGAGCAATTAGCTACTAGTTTTTATCTTTTAGAGTGGGAAATATTAATTACTCATAGTCATTGTTGACTATAAAGACTATAGGCGTTCTCATACATGTTAGTGGGAGTTTCAATTGGTGCAACTTGTTTGAAGGCAATATCTAAGTTTTAAATGGGAATATCCTTTGACCCACATATTGTACTTCTAAGGCATTTCCAACAAAGTTAACTGTACAATTTTACACAGGTTTTATGATTAGATGGCTTGAGGTAGAATTGCTTTATTACATGGCCACTGAACATGGTATTGGGAGTTAGAAAATTGAATGCCTCTGGGGTCCAGATTTAAGGAAGACTAGGAAGTGATGGGGCATTATGAGAACTCCAAGCCCACAGGCTGTGCTATTTCAGCTCAGTGTATTGCCCTACACCCTTCAGTTTTCAAGATAAGGCCTTTTACATAATCTTTTCACATTTAAAAATGTGGGCCTCTTAGTCTAAACTTTTAAAATGCCATCTAGACCACCACAGTATCTAGATTTTGGGCAACTTTTTCAACCCTTGGTGTATATCTATTTTCTCATATAGTTTTAATTCTAAAATGTGTGCAAAAATAGGCACAGAAGGGTGAAAATAACATATATATGTCATGTTTAAAAAATAATAAAAGAAATTCCAATCATGTTACTACTACTCACTTTGAGAAATAGAACATTAACCAAACTTTTCTGTCTTACTACAATTATATTTGATTTGTTTCCCTTAAGAGGTAATCACTGCCTTTAATTTTGCTTTTATGTCTTGTTTTTCTTTATATTGTTAGCAATGGTATCTCTACATTGGGTTTTGCTTAGTTTTTACTGGTATTGAACTTTAAATCAGAAATCAGACTGTAATGTATTGTGAGACTTTCTGAGATTCATCCATTTTTTGTCTAGTTTATGCTTTTAGATTTAATATAATGTGTTAAAGTTTAATATGCATGCCATATTAAATTATTTTAGAGCATTAAGAAAAAAAAAATTTTGTGTATTGTGACAAATGTTTAAAACTAAGTTATAGAGAACATATGACATATTAAAAAGGTAAACACTGCATCCTGAAACTGTTCTTGGGAATGTGTGTATATGAGTACACTGGGACATGATGTAAAATATATTTTTAACAGTGATTTATGGTCAAAATTATGAGAAAACAATTGGACTAGATTTCTAAAATGTTTTCCATTTGAAAAATGTTTAAAATATCATATTTCTATTTTTGAGCTAGGGACTTCAAGTACAATATCAATAAAGTATTTAAGAAATAAACCAACCTACATATCATTGTTTGATATAATGTGAATTAAAATAAATCAAGTAGAAACATCCAAAACTTAGGATTATTTAAATAAAATCACCCAATTGAGAAGCAATGCATTTCTTGATGTCAGAAATAACCAAAGAGTAGGGAATAAATAGCATTCATTTTAATTGTAAATGACATATTAACATTAAATAATATATAATGCATTATATATATTAAACTAAAATAGTTTTTTTAAAAAGAAAAATGCAGATAAAAATATTAAAAATACTCAGAAAAGATGGAAATATCTACTTTTAGGTGATACTAGCATATGAAAAAATCGGCAACAATTCAAATGCTATACTACCAGAAAACAAATCAATAGGCAAAAAGTCAAGAAATACATACATACATACACACATACACAAACACATGCATACACACATATAAAATTTAACAAAGAAAATATAACTACAAAGCCTTGATTCTCAGTCATGATTGTACATTGTTTTCACCTAGAGAGCTCTAAAAAGGACAGTTGCCTTGATCCCAATGCCAAAGATTCTAATTTAATCGCTCTAGGGTGTAGCTTGGGCACTGATATTTTTTATAAGCTCCCAAACTAATTATAAGACTCCACCAAAGTTGAGAAATATTGTTCAAGGGAATTGATTCCATTATTTACAATCACACACCAAAATTTGAACTTTGACAAGAGACTTTCCATGTGTGTTAAATAAACTGAATCATATATTTTAATTCTTTTTTATTGTTTTCTTCATGTCTTTGTCTTTCTTCAATTACTATTGACATTATCAATAATAACTGCTAATCACAACTGAGATAAATGAGCATCAAAAAAACCCAACAATACTTTCTTACTTTGATAAATGTTGAAGGAGCACAAAGCAAATCACATAGTATATAAATACTACATATTTATGTTTCATAAATAAAATAAAATCCTTTGGAGATGAGCCAAGATGGCCTACTAGATGCAGCCAGGAAGAGCTTCTCCTACAAAGAGAGATTGGGCCATCGATTAGACTGGCGCACTCTGGGAAGATCATTGGTAAGAAGGCAATCAGAGCAGACAGAAGGACTTTGCAGACAGTGTGCTGCAAGGGTAAGAAGCTGGAAACCCCGCACAGGGTTGCAAAGCACCTGGACTCATTCCTGACCCTGGGTGGCTCCTAGGGAAGCGGGGTGGTGAAATAGGTTTGGAGTTGCCCACTTTAGCCACAGACCTCCAGGACCGCAGCTGTAGAAGGCCTCATGGCCCCCATGGACATACAAATTGGCAGGGAGAACTGCCTGGAGAGTTGAGTGAGACAAGACCCCAGCCAGTGTGGAACCCAGAGGGTTTAGCATAGGAATAGCCATAGTGGAGCACAGCCATGGGTACCTGTATTAGTTCATTTTTGCCCTACTGTAAAGACACTACCTGAGACTGGGTAATTCATTAGCAAAAGAGGTTTAATTGCTTCATAGTTCCACATGGTTAGTGAGGCCTCAGGATACTTACTATCATGGTGAAAGGCAAAGGGGAAGCAAGGCACGTCTTGCATGGCTGCAGGAGAGACAGAGCGGGGAAGGACCACAAACTTATCTAATAATCAGTCTCCTGAGAACTCTGTCACAAGAACAGCATGAGAGAAACTGACCCCATGATTTAATCACCTTCCACCCAGTCTCTCCCCTGACATATGGGGATTACAATTTGAGATGAGATTTGGGTGGGGACACAGAGCCAAACCACATCATTCTTCCCCTGGCACCTCCCAAATCTCCTCTCCTTCTCACATCTGAAAAACAATCATGCCTTCCCAACAATCCTCCAAAGTCTTAAATCATTCCAAAATTAACTCAAAATTCCAAATGAAAGTCTCATCTGAAACAAGAAAAGTCCCTTCCACCTATGAACATGTAAAATCAAAATCAAATTGGTTACTTCCAAAATACAGTGAGGGGTACAGGCATTTGGTTAATATTTAAAATCCAAATGGGAGAAATTGGTCAAAACAAAGGGGCTATAGGCCCACTGCAAGTTTGAAACCCAGAAGGGCAGTCATTAAATCTTAAAGCTCCAAAATCTCCTTTGATTCCATGTCTCACATCCAGGGCATGCTGATGCAAGGGGTGGGCTACCACGGCCTTGAGCAGCTCTGCCCTTGTAGCTCTGCAGGGTAAAGATCCTGTGGCTGCTTTCAGGGTCTGGTGTGTGTTTGTGGCTTTTCCAGGCACTTGGTGAAGCTGTTGGTGGATCTGCCTTTCTGGCATCTGGAGGACCATGATCCTCTTCTCACAGCTCTATTAGACAAAGTCCCTGTAGGGACACTCTGTTGGGGGTACAATCCCACATTTCCCTTCTGCACTGCCTTAGCAGAAGTTCTTCATGAAGGTTTTGCCTCTGCAGCAGACTCCTTCCTGGACATCCAGGTGTTTCCATATATTTTCTGAAATCTAGGCAGAAGTTTGCAAACCTCAATTCCTGACTTCTGTGCATGTGCAGGCCCATTACCACATAGAAGTTGCCTGGGTTTGGGGCTTGCACCCTTTGAAGCAATGGCGTAAGCTGTAAGTTAGCTCCTTTTAGCCACAGCTTGAGCTGGAGTGGCTGAAACATGGGGCACCAAGTTCTGAGGCTGCACATAGCAGTGGTACCCTGGGCCCAGCCCATGAAACCATTTTTCCCTCTTGGGCTTCCAGGCCTGTGATGGGAAGGGCTGCCATGATGTCTGAAATGCCCTAGAGACATTTTTATCATGGTCTTGGTGGTTAACATTTTGCTCCTAGTTAGTTACACAAATTTCCGCAACCAACTTGAATTCCTCACCAGAAAATGGGTTTTTCTTTCCTATCATATGGTAAGACTGCACATTTTCCAAACCTTTATGCTCTGCTTTCCTTTTAAACATAAGTTCAAAGTCAAATCATCTCTTTGTAAATACATATATATCACTGAATGCTTTCGGAATAAGCCAGGTCACATCTTGAACGCTTTGCTCCTTAGAAATTTTATTTACCAGATACCCTAAATCATCTCTTTCAAGTTCAAAGTTCCACAGATCTTTAGGGTAGGGGGAAATGCTGCCAGACTTTTTGCTAAAGCATAGCACGAGTGAACTTTACTCCAGTTCTCAATAAGTTCCTCATCTCTATCTGAGACCACCTCAGCCTGGACTTCATTGTCTATATCGCTATCGGTCTGGACTTCATTGTCCATATCACAAAACCAATCAACACGTCCCTAGGAAGTTCCAAACTTTCCCACATCTTCCTGTCTTCTTCTGAATCCTCCAGAAATGGGTAACCTCTGCCTGTTACCCACTTCAAAAGTCACTTTCACATTTTCAAGTTATCTTTATAGCAGTACCCCACTCTGCTAGTACCAATTCTCTGTATTAGCCCATTCTCACCCTGCTATAAAGATACTACCTGAGACTGGGTAGTTTATGAATTTATAAATTGACTTATAGTTCTGCATGGTTGGGATATAAATGCCACTGTGCTCGCTTGCCTCTGCCAGGGTCCCTGCCTTGCTATAACCACTTGCAGCACAGTCTTAGCTTTCCAGCAACTTCTGTCGTAGCTCTTCCACTGGCAGACCCTGTCTAATTGTCAGAACACTTTTGCAGATAAAGCCCCACTAGCACTTACCTGGCCACAGCTTGCTCCTGTCAGTGTGTACCCACCTGCAGCCTTTCCCTGTCATTTTGCTACTGTGCATACATAAGAGCATCTCCAGAGTCTTGCCAGTCTGCATCCACACAGGGCTCACTGGCTTGACTTTCAGGACTTGGCTTCCTGAAAGCATCCAGAAATGAAGTCAATCAACTAAACCCAATTTATACCACACTCAAACCCCTTAAGGGCATCAAAGAACATGAGAGCGAAAAGCCCCATCAAAAGACAGCAACTTTAAAGAGTAAAGGAACATTAGCCCACACAGTAGATTAGAAAGAACCAGCACAAGAACTCTGGTAACTCTACAAAGCAAAGTGTCTTCCTATCTCCAAATGATCACACTAGCTCCCCAGCATTGATTCTTAACCGGACTGAAATAGGGTAAATGACAGACATGAATTCAGAATCTAGGTGGCAAGGAAGCTCATTGACATACACAAGAAGTTTGAAAGATAATCCGGCCGGGCGCGGTGGCTCAAGCCTGTAATCCCAGCACTTTGGGAGGCCGAGATGGGCGGATCACGAGGTCAGGAGATCGAGACCATCCTGGCTAACACGGTGAAACCCCGTCTCTACTAAAAATTACAAAAAAACTAGTCGGGCGAGGTGGCAGGTGCCTGTAGTCCCAGCTACTTGGGAGGCTGAGGCAGGAGAATGGCGTGAACCCGGGAGGCGGAGCTTGCAGTGAGCCGAGATCCGGCCACTGCACTCCAGCCTGGGTGACAGAGCAAGACTCCGTCTCAAAAAAAAAATAAATAAATAAAAAAATAAATAAAAAAAAAATAAAATAAAAAAGAAAGATAATCCAAGGAATACAATAAAATTGTCTAAGTGTGGAAAGACAATGTAGCCATTAGTTTCTTCTCTTATTTTCTTCAACAATTACATTATGTATTAATCTAACATATTTATTGAATGTACATGGATTGATACTGGAATTATATATACAATATCTGCTCTTAAGAACTTATCATCTAGCCTGGGGCATAAACAAAAACATAAACAAACAATGGCAGAAGTTACAAAAGGTAAAAATAAATATAACACAGTAATTTTATGCTTTATCTCCTTTACTTTTGATTTCTCAACTACTATTACTATACAATAAAAATTGAAAATGTGATGTATTGAGGCACTAGGAGGTCACTGAAAGGTGTATTAATGTGTGGTGGGTTGAATTGTGGTCTCCCAAAAAGTAGGATAACCAAGAATCTACAACTATGACCTTATTTTGTAAAAAAGATCTTTCCAAATATAATTAATAATTTCAAGATGAGGACACCCTAATGATGAGGTCATTTAGGGTGGCCCAAAGTACAGTGGCAGGCATCAGAGAAGGGAAAAAGGAGATTTGAGACACAGACAGGCAGGGAAGAAGTCATGAGAAGACAAAGGCAGAGATTGGAATTCTGCAAACACAACACAAGAAACTCCTATTTCTGGAGGTACCCTAAACTGGAATAGGGAAGGAAGGATTCTCGCTTAGAGCCTTCAGAGGGAGTTTGGTACTCCTGGCACCTTTATTCGTACTTCAGGCTCTCAGAACTATGAACAATAAATTTCCATTGTTTTAAGCTACCAAGATTGTAGTAATTTGTTATGGAACTCATAGGAATTTAATACAGAGGGACATGCTCTGGCTTTGATTTCCATTTTTTTTTAAGATTATGAAAAGAGAAGTATGGAATTGTGAAGACCAAGTGGTGGATATTTTCATCACTCAGATAAGAAATAGTTATAGTTTGGACTAATGTTTGAGTTGGTCTGGAAGCCATGGATGCAGAGTAGATGTGGATTACATGACAGAGATGAAAAAAGGGGAGAGATCAATATGACTCTTAGAATGTTTGTTCAAACAGTTGGTGGATGTTGATGCTATTTACCTATGTATAAAAGACAGGAAGAATAGTTTGAGAGAGGGTAGTTTTATTCAAATATGAAGTAGGGAAGGCATGAGAAAGAAGAGAAGAGAAAAAATGATGATGAATTTTGGTAAGAGAAATCTCTATTACATGTATATACATGCATGTGCATATGCATATACATGGCATACATATATACATGGTGTACATACATATATACATATATAAATGTTCTGAGTCACTATTTAAACTTCATGTTTTCATGTGAACAACTGTTCCAAAAACTTGAAAGTCACTCTTTTAAGCGATAAAACCATTAATATCAAATGGTGCTTGCTTGCAGGGACTTATAAATTGTTTGGAGAGTAAGAAAAATGAAGCAGCAAGCATGAAGAGAAAGATTTACATGACAGTAATGAAACAGAGGGGAGGGAGAAATTCATCTTTGCTGGTGGTGGAGTAGTAGAAAGATCAGTGAGGTTCAGAGTTTTAAGTCAGCAACATGGATAGAAATGTGGCATATGATCAAGGGAGAGGAGAATGCTTTGCAAACATTATACGCAAAACCAATGAAGTAGGAGATTGTGTGCTATGTTGGACATACTTTAGTAATAAGTAGTAGTAGCAGATATACATGAGAGAGTTTATGGAAAAAGGTGTGGCCCATGTGCAGGCAATAAGTAGGAAGTAAAGTTTCTACTATATCACAAAAGATTCTGGCTTGTATCTTTCAAATTTAGGAAGCTATTGAAGGATTTTAAAATAGGGAGTTCATGACTTGAATAGATTTTAGGGAATATTATTCTGGCTGTGTGAGACAGCACAGAGGAGCTACATCTGCACAGAGTGTGTATCGACAGAAACTGTGCTGCTCCCTGGAAGAATCTAAGAGCAAATGTTGTCCTCAATTAGCATGAAAAATATGTTAATTCTCTATTTGTTACTGCTTCGTTTGAGATAAATATATTTATAATAACTGAGGATAAGAGCAAAGCCCTATGACTCTCTTCTAAAGTTAATAGCAATGCCCTGTAACTCTCTTCTGTTGCCATACTTCACAATATTAAATATTTATAGTAGTAGGAGTCCGAAGAACATTTTCAAGATTAAAAGATAGGATAATATGTTTTCATTTGATACATTATACGGTAGAGAGAGGGATCATCAAATAAGAGAAAATGAATTCCAGTGCTAGCTGTCTTTCTATCATGCATGTGAGTTTTCAATATAATTCTGTTCCCAGTCTAGGAGGGGAGGTAATTGTGTTTTGGAGACACTCTTCATAAAACCTTATTTTATCTTTACACAATGACTTAGCGTAGAAGGGTAGGGGAGGGAGGGCTTTAAACTTGAAGAGAAAATGATTAAGTGCTTCTAAATCCTATCTATAAAATAAAATTTCTCCTTCTCCCTCTCTCTGTCTTTCTCTCTCTTTTGACAATTAGGATAGTCGACTATATCACAGGGTGATACGGTGTCCTCACCAAATCTCAACTTGAATTGTATCTCCCAGAATTCCCACGTGTTGTGGGAGGGACGCAGGGGGAGGTAATTAAATCATAGGGGCTGGTCTTTCTTGTGCTTTCTTGTGATAGTGAATAAGGCTCACAAGATCTGATGGTTTATCAGGGTTTTCCTGCCTTTGCTTCTTTCTCATTCTTCTCTGCCTGCTGCCATGTAAGAAGTGCCTTTCACCTCCTGCCATGATTCTGAGGCCTCCCCATTCCTGTGGAACTCTTCAGTTTAATTAAACTTCTTTTTCTTCCCAGTCTTGGGTATGTCTTTATCAGCAAAGTGAAAATAGATTAATACACAGGGTATAGCAAGACAGTCCCCCCTTAAAGATTTTAAAACATTATTTTTCAAAAAAAAAATGCAAAAATAGTCATGATTTTCTGCAAATATAATATAATAAATAACATTTATTTTTCATTTGTGCCTTACTTATAATTTATTCATCTATTCTTCTTCAGAATAAAAGTTATTTTTTGCAAGTAACCCAAACCCCAGGACTTAAATAATTTAAAAGAAACTTACTGGATTATATGACTAAAATATTGAGAGACTGAAAAAGCTTCAGAGAGTATGTTCATTGTGGTTGCTCAAATCATGCTAATCTCTCTTTGTATTCTTTGGCTTATCTTGAGTTGGACTCTAATCATATAAAACATTCCCTTCTTGGTCTTAAATTGTTTCCCTAGGTCTCAGCTCTATATATTTTCTCGTTCAAAGAATGCTCCCACAGAGCCTCATTTCCCCTAATCATCAAAGAAAGTTTTCAACCTTTGGTCTGATTAGACCAATTTAGATCGGGTGTTCATCCCTAAGCCAATTTCTGGGGCTAGAAAAATGAGATTAGACCAGAGTTTTCAATATCTCTATTATTAACATTTTGGGCCAGATAATTATTTGATGCAGAGAGTTACTGTCCTCTGCACTGTAGAATATGCAGTGATATCTCTAGCCTTTACTCAGTAGAGGTCAGTAGCAATTTATAACACCTTCCCATTGGAAAAATGTCTCTAGGCATGGTGAATGTATTCTGGAGGGAAAAAAAAATTCTCCTGGATGAGAGTGACAAGATTATGCTGGAGTTACATCTAAACCTTAAACCAGGAGTAGAGTAGAATTCCCCGAAAATTGAATCCGGGGAAGAAAATGGTATGGATAGACACTATTTTTATAAGAATAATTAGAGAAAGGGGGACCGATACCAGTAACCAAATAGATAAATTATCTGCTATTTTTTATTCATTCATTAAACATACATGTATTACAAAGAGTTGTATATGTCATTATATGATAGAAACTACAGGAAATATGAAGAGTAAATTAATCTCCACATTAATGAAACATACAGTGTACAATCACAGTCTATAATTGAAGTTATAGGTCAACCTATGTATCTTTTTTTTTTTTTGAGACGCAGTCTCGCTCTGTCGCCGGGGCTGGAGTGCAGTGGCCGGATCTCAGCTCACTGCAAGTTCTGCCTCCCGGATTTACGCCATTCTCCTGCCTCAGCCTCCCGAGTAGCTGGGACTACAGGCGCCCGCCACCATGCCCGGCTAGTTTTTTGTATTTTTTAGTAGAGATGGGGTTTCACCGTGTTAGCCAGGATGGTCTCGATCTCCTGACCTCGTGATCCGCCCGTCTCGGCCTCCCAAAGTACTGGGATTACAGGCTTGAGCCACCGCGCCCGGCCAACCTATGTATCTTAAAATAAAGTTTGTTGCTATAGTTTTCTGAGCATAATTTTAGTATACTTCTTCTCAGACTATATAGTCATTGATTTACTTGTTTCACTATTAAATACATTGCAATTGCTTTGAGAGTAGATATTATTTATTCCTGCTACATGTCATCAGTACCTAGCACAAAGTAGGCTCTCATTATCTGTTTTATGAAAGAAAAAAGCTCTTTTTCGTTCGATAATTTTCATTCTCATTAATGTCAAGAATTATTGATACAGAATCTGTATATCTGAATAATTATTGTTTTGTTGCAAAATGTGATGATTTAAAGAGCATATCCTACCTTATATTCTTATTTACAGTTTGGTTTTACATAAACTGTGATAAAATATGGAGGCAAAAGAATTATGAGCTCCCATATTGTTGCCTTAACCTGACGTAATAGACATTACAGTGAAACTTAATTTGACACAGTCATAATTTATAATAGCCAATAACCATGGCTTGTATATCACTTGTCTTGTGCATATTAAGGTGTGCTTTGGGGTGAAAGTATACCTCCACACGATTTCACCCCAAAGCAAATATATACACATACACACACACACACACACACGTACACACACACACAGACTCTGTATCTCTGATTCTATACTCTGCTTTTGATTCCATGCTTGTACCTTAAAAGTCAGAATCTATCTATCTATCTCTTTTCGAGTCATCAACATCATTGTCTTAGTCCTTTCAGGCTGCTATAACACAATACCATAAATTGAGTGGCTTATAAAAACATCAATATATTTTTTTTACAATTCAAGGGACCAGAAAGTCCAAGATTGAAGCAGCAGCAGATCTGGTGTCTGGTGAGGGCCCAGTTTCTCACAAACAGTTATCTTCTCACTCTGAGCTCATATGGCAGAAGGAGAGAGGGGTGTTCCTTGGTCCTCTTTTATAATGGCACTAATTTCATTCATGGGGACTCAGCTTTTATGATCTAATCACCTCGAAATGCCACACTTCTTAACACCACCATATTTGTGATTCTGTTTCAACATATGAATTTGGGAGAGAACCAAACATTCAAACCCATAGTCGTCATCATCATCATCATCATCATCATCGCTACCAGGTATGAAAGTGTTATATGCTAATCAAGGTGCTAAATATACTACATAAAATTACTACTTTTAATCCTCACAACCATTTGCGATTGTTACACTCCATGTTACAGACAGATTCCTAAAATGGTGCACAAGATTTTCTGCTCCTTTTGTGGATATCCTACATAATACATGGAGTTGTACAAAGAAAATGCTTTACTCCTGTGATCAAGTTATGTTAGGTGGCACATATGTGTCTTTAAGAATGAGAATTTATCCAAGTAGACTGATTTAATCTTGTTAACCCTGCAAGAGCAGAGAGATTACTCTGACTGGTCAAAAAGAAGAAGTAAGTAATATACACTCTGGCTAGCCTGAGGAAAACAAACACCCATGTTGGGTTCCCAATGAGAGCATCTGCTTCTAGGAACTGAGATTGTCCCCAGTTGATAGTTTTTAGGGAAACAGAAACCTCAGTTCAGCAACTGCAAGGAACTTTATTCTACCAACCACAAGACTAAGTTTGGAAGCAGATTTTGTCCCTAACCCTGCAACCTCCAGAACCTCTGTGAGAAATCAGTTCAACTGATCCCTTGATTTCAGTTTTTGTATTTTGATACCCAGCTGTTATACACTGAGCAGAGAAACCTACCACCCCATGCTTGACTTATGACTGACAGAACTGTGAGCTAATAAATGCATATTGTTTCAAGCTGCTAAACTTGTGGTCTTTTGTTACACAACAATCATGTGCTCCTCATATGTATTTTGCATTGTTATCAACTAGATGAGAAATACAGAGGTTAGTAAAGCATAATGGATAAGAAAGTGAGCTTTGCAATGAGACTTCCTGGGTTTGAATTCTAACTCTGTCATTTGCTAGTGATGTGACTCAAAGCAGGTGAAGGAGGTAAAGCATCCGACCTGGTACCAGGAACATTCACATGTTCAGTATATTCCAGCTGTCATAGTTACCTCCATGTCGTTATAGACATTCAGGGTTTGGAGGAGAAATTTAGCCAAGGTTGAAAACCTGCTAAGGTGTGAATCCGATTTATCACTCTAATCTGTGTGACTCTCCAATATCTGTACTTACCCTACGGAATGCATCCCACTGCCCTTCAGGATTGCCCTTGGGATAGTCTGGCATGTGTGTCTTTGTCCTCAGCTTCTCAGCTTCTTACTTCTCTGGCAACTAACCTTGCCAATTGGGGAGAGAGCATCTCACCAAACTAGAGAAGATCTAGGTCAGAAAACCCAGAAATCCAGGTCCTTTCCATATTCCTCATGTCCTTAGAACATCAGGTTCTAATATAATGAATAGTTCTTTGAAACATCCTCTGAAAAATGCAATGGGAATCTCTTGTTTTCTACCTTTTTCCTCCAGGACTTTTGGTGTGTTCCTGACCTTTTTTTTTCTTTTCCCTTTGCCCACCTTCACCTTCCTTTAGGAAATGTTAGCAATTGAAACCTCACCCTCAGGTGTAAATGTCTCCTCCCTGCAGCAGACCACTAAAAGCCTAATGGACCAGTCTCAGTACACAGGTCACTAAGAGTAGCAGCAGTGTCCTGTAACCTGTCCCTACTTGTAGCAATTCAGGGGAAATATAAGATGTACTATTCTAAAACAATTTAAACCCTGAGTCAGTGGTGGAAAGTTATTAGAGAAGAACATTACCAAATAATTAATCAGGCTTTTACAATTGTGTAAGCCAAAAAGAGCAACTATAAAATGGAAATTTAACCTCTACCAGGTATCCAAGCAGGTATATTTTTCTCCCAGCTTAAAGACTTTGTAGTGATGAAAATGTAGACAAATTGATTAGGTTAGAAGATAATCATCTGGTACAGAAGTAATTGCTAAAAGTTAACTAATTTAGAGGGCTCTCATGGAGAAGTGATAGCTGGAGGCTACAAAACCTGGCTTCTGCAAGTTCTATTGCACACAAATAATTACTCCAAGAAACAAATGAAGTGTTATTTATTGGCAGTAGGACCTGGATCCTTGGTGATCACCAGTGAAAAAGGAAACTGTGAAATTAATTTGTATTAAGCAAAACTGCATTCAATCCAGCAAAGCTGTTCTGTGAATTTCAGTTGGTATTTAGGCAAGTTATTATTGCCTCAGGCCTATTGAACTCTGAAGCCAGTGCCTAGCCATTTTTTGCAACTTTTCCAGTTGGGTATTTCATTTTTACTATGCATTCATCTATAACATATGATGAGAGTTATTATTATCTGTGATGGAAAGTAATGATACTATCAGTTGGGGGGAAATGTTTAAAACTTGCATAACCCCTTATTAAAATTCTCAATCAACCAAATTTATCTTATGCCTTAAGAAAATCATTTATTAGGAGCTTTAAGTTATTTATTTCTATTTTTTCTTCAGATTCCTAGGAAAGAGGAAAACAATCACTCTAGAACTGTTATAAGTATGCTAACCAGGACTTCAGAGAAATGAAAAAAAAAAGGTACAATATCAAACTGTTTTAGCCTAAAGAAATATAAATATTCTTTTCCTCTTCAATTTTTTCTTTTAGAATTGTATACAGTAGTATATGAGCACTATTGCGTACAACATTTTAAAAAATGGCTTTAGAAGTGGTTGTGAAGCCCTGATTTACAACATTTGTCTTTTCTGTCATGTGTATCCCTCCCCACCACACCCAAGTTCAAGCTACCAAGGATACAGCACTGAAAGCAGGGTTGAGAAGAAATGCATACAATGGGCTCACTGAGCTTGTAGGTCCCCCAGCACACCACTGATTTTATATCGTTGTTATCATAAGAACTCGAGTAGATTCCCTCAGAAAAAATGGCTCACATCTCTTCTATAATGCATTGCACTCTTATTTATCTTTTATCTACATTATTATTATTTTTATTTACTTGTATGCATTTCTCATTAGAATGAAAGACTTATGTTGGTTCACTCATTGCCATGGTAACTAGCAAAAGTTTTAGATAGAATAAGTACTCAATAAACATTGGTACGAAAATTTCCTTGAATAATCTCATTTTACTGCCTCCAATACTAATAGACAGGAGACCAAATTGAGCTTAATGAAAAATGTTTTTAGGTGCTCAGAGTTCCTCAGTACTTTAAGGAAAATCTCAAATGTAGATACCACTTTGCTTTAACTGCCAGACAGTCCTTAGAGTTTGTTGCATATTGAACAAAACACTTACTCTCCAGGAAATGTGAAAGCAAGTGGATTTTAATAACAATCATATTTTGGTTGTTTATTATTATATACTTTTAATCACTTTTCATCCTCAAAACGACTCAGAGAGTCACACATCCTTTTGTAAATGAACAAAAATAAAGGAAATAGTTTTCCAAGGTCATGAAGTTGGTCCACACTGGACCCAGGGGTGGCAGAAATAATGTTCTATGCCTAATTCACTCTTTCTTCTCTTTTGCCATATTCCCATCATTTTATTATTTAGCAGGGAGGTCTATCACACCTATTATCAAAGGTGAGCCTTTTGCTAAGTGCTGGTACCACAAGGACGTAGGTCAGATTCTGTTCTAATTCTTACATATGTAAGCCAAAGTGGGTGCATGTGATTAGCATAGGCTGTTATTTGTGGCACAATAAAGTTACTAACATATTGTTATAAGACTAAGATCATTGGTGGATTATTTTGCCTTGTGAATCAGAAGAGCTCTCACAAAGTAATTTCTTGTTGAATTATACATAGAGTGAAAGCATCTACGTTTGAACATATTTTGAACATGATTTGAAAATATTGATGTTATTAAATCATATCTTTATACTTTGGGGTAAGGCTTCTTTTTTTAAAGAGTCACACTAATTGTCTCTTGCCTTGTTTTTAATGCAAGGATCTTCAGAAAACCTGTTCTTTCTCTGTTCCAATTCTAGTTAAAAGCTATATGGTCAACAAAACACATGAACAGTTATTATAAATTGTATAAACATATATGAATCATTTTAATTATCTACTTTGAAGTATGGATGCTTTTGTAATTTTTAAAATTTTCTTTCTAAGTATTTTGTGGCTCTTTGAATTAAATGCTGACAGAGTAGGCATGATGCATATTATAAAACAATGTCAAGTATTGAAAGTCTCACAAAATACAGTTATATGAACATGGTATAAGATTATAAAAATAATGTAACATTTATTGAATACTTTTTCTTATGCTATGGTGAAAATTTTATCTCAAGAATCTTTTGGAAGGTTGCTCTATCTCATGATGTTCTGTAACGAACATAAAGGCAGTTTTGAGGATTCGTAATATGCACAAGTTTGTGCATAGCACAGATTTCAAAGAGAAGGATTTAAAATCTGAATACTATCCTTGTTTGTACCTGTATACATTTTGAAATTCTCTCCTCCCGCTCTTCTTAATTGTTTCTCTGTATCTTTCAATGTAACATTTCTTCACCCCCCAAAATACATTTCTTATCAAATTTCTTACTTTTCTTGTAAAGCAGAAGAAGAAAGAAAATTTTTCAAAAGATTTCAAAGAATGACAGTCATTTCACCCTCAGGGCTGGGAGCTGCTCCCTCTAACCATCTGGCTACCTAGTACTTGTTTCCTTTCCTTTTAAGGAATAGCCATCTTCCAATGTGTGGAGTCTTGGTGCAACCTAAGACAAACTGAAAATCACTGCCCTAGACACAAAGTGGTCACATTACCAAAGCGTGATCCTTCAGTCTTTCTCTGTCTTCAGTGGAAGCTTTGGAGAAATAACATCTGAAGCAATAACTCACTCACAACCAAACTGCATTTGTTTAAACTGTTTTCAATTGTCTTGATGGACACTGTCAGATGCCCCACACTGCTATTTTCTATTAGGTCTCATTAATCTCATGCAATGCAGCTCGCCCTGACCCTCTGAGCTTCCACCCGTGCAACAGGAGAGACCAGCCACAATTAGTCTGCACCCAACATTATTTCACATTATTCAACATTGTTCCAGCTGCTGCAGGACCATGTTCTTCCTCTTTCCTTCTCCCAATTGCTATCTGTGGGCCCCTCAGCCAGTATCTCTGTTTGCTCACATATTCCTTATTAATAAACCATTTAATTACTTGTGATTCTGTTACGAGCAATGTGGTGTGTTTTGACATTGACACTTTTAAAGAATGGGGGGCAAGAATGGCAGACCCTGCAGGGGTGGGACAATACAAGAAATTTTGTCTCCTAAAGGGAAGGAAGAAAAAAACAGAGTTGGAGTTTGTTCATTCTAGCAGAGGGGGCCAAATGACACTTCTGAGTAGTTTCCATTACCATAACTGCCAATTCCTTACTTTTTTGGGCCTAGTTCTTCATCATTGCATTTGATTGTGTGCATTCCACTAACGTGCAGCAAATTCTCTTTATAAATAATAAGTCAAAGATTATGTAGCAACCAAAGAATTATAAATGAAACAATAGGTTTAGAGAGACTATTTAATTATTTAGTTGATGATATGGTTTGGCTGTGCCCCCACCCAAATCTCAGTTTGAATTGTATCTCCCAGAATTCCCATGTGTTGTGGGAGGGACCCAGGGGAGGCTGGTCTTTCTCATGCTATTCTCATGATAGTGAGTAAGTCTCATGAGATCTGATGGGTTTATCAGGGGTTTCCACTTTTGCTCCTTCCTCATGCTTCTCTTGCCACCATCATGTAAGAAGTGCCTTTCACCTCCCACCATGATTCTCAGGCCTCCTCTGCCATGTGGAACTGTAAGTTCAGCTAAAACCCTTTTCCTTCCAGTCTCGGATCTGTCTTTACCGGCAGCGAGAAAATGGACTGATACGGTAAATTGGTACCAGTGGAGTGGGGCATTGCTGAAAAGCCCTGAAAATGTGGAAGCAGCTTTAGAATCGAGTAACTGACAGAGGTTGAAACAGTTTGGAGGGCTCAGAAGGAGACAGGAAAATGTGAGAAAGTTTGAACTTCCTAGAGACTTGTTGAATGGCTCTGACAAAAATGTTGATAGTGATATGAACAATAAGGTCCAGGTTAATGTGGTCTCAGATGGAGATGAGGAACTTGTTGGGAACTGGAGCAAAGGTGACTCTTGTTATGTTTTAGCAAAGATACTGGTGGCATTTTGCCCCTGCCCTAGAGATTGGTGGAACTTTGAACTTGAGAGAGATGATTTAGGGTGTCTGGCAGAAGAAATTTCTAAGCAGTAAAACATTCAAAAGGTGACATGGGTGTTGTTACAGGCATTCTATTTTTACAGGGAAACAGAGCATAAAATTTTGGGAAATTTACAGCCTGACTATGTGATAGAAAAGAAAAACCCATTTTCAGCATATAAATTCAAGCCAACTGTAAAAATTAGCATAAGTAGCAAGGAGCCTAATGTTAATTCCAGCGAACATGGGGAATATGTCTCCAGGCCATGTCAGAGACCTTCATGGCCTCCCCTCCCATCACAGGCCCAGAGGGTCAGGAAGAAAGAGTGGTTTGGTGGGCCAGGCCCAGGATCCCCTTGCTGTGTGCAGCCTAGGGATTCGGTGCACTGTGTCACAGCCATGGCTGAAAGGGGCCAACATAGAGCTCAGGCTGTGGCTTCAGAGGGTGAAAGCCCCAAGCCTTGGCACGTTCCACGTGGTGTTGAGCCCGTGGGTGCACA
Organism: Theropithecus gelada; assembly: GCF_003255815.1. Taxonomy (NCBI): domain Eukaryota; kingdom Metazoa; phylum Chordata; class Mammalia; order Primates; family Cercopithecidae; genus Theropithecus; species Theropithecus gelada. Next base: position 27,464,941 of record NC_037672.1, read on the forward strand.
AAAGTCTAGAATTGAGGTTTGAGACCCTCTGCCTAGATATCAGATGATGTATGGAAATACCTGGATGCCTGAGCAAAGGTTTGCTGCAGGGGTGGGGCCCTCATGGAGAACCTCTGCTGGGACAGCATGGAAGGGATATGTGGGGTTGGAGCCCCAACACAGAGTCCCTTCTAGGGCACTGCCTAGTGGAGCTGTGAGAAGAGGTCCACCATCCTCCAGACGCCACAATGGTGGGTCAACTGAGATCAACTGACAGCTTGCACCATGCACCTGCAAAAGCCACAGACATTCAATGCCAGCCTGTGAAAGGAGCCAGGAGGGAGGCTGTACCCTGCAAAGCCACAGGGGCAAAGATGCCCAAGATCATGGGAACCCACCTTCTGCCTTAGTGCGATCTGGATGTGAAACCTGGAGTCAAGGAGATCATTTTGGAGCTTTAAAATCTGATTGCCCCACTGAAGTTCAGACTTTCATGGGTGCTGTAACCCCTTTATTTTGGCCAGTTTCCCCCATTTGGAATTGCTGTATTCACCAATCATATACCTGTATCCCCATCATATCCAGGAAGTAACTAGCTAGCTTTTGATTTTACAGGCTAATAAGTGGAAAGGACTTGCCTTGTCTCAGATGAGACTTTGGACTGTGGACTTTTGGGTTAAAGCTGAAATTAGTTAAAACTTTGAGGGACTCTTGGGAAGGCATGATTGGTTTTGAAAAGTGAAGACACGAGATTTGGAGAGTCCAGGGGCAGAATGATATCGTTTGGATGTGTCTTCACCCAAATCTCAACTTGAATTTTATCTCCCAGAATTCCCACATGTTGTGGGAGGGACTCAGAGGGAGTTATTGAATCATGAGGCCAGTCTTTCCAATGCTATTATTGTGATAGTGAATAAATCTCATGAGATCTGATGGGTTTATCAGGGATTTCTGCTTTTGCATCTTACTCTTTCTTCTCTTGTTGCTGCCATGGAAAAAGTACCTTTCACTTCCCACCATGATTCTGGTGCCTCCCCAGCCATGTGGACCTGTAAGTCCAATTAAATCTCTTTTTCTTCCCAGTCTCAGGTATGTCTTTATCAGCAGTATGAAAATGGACTAATACAGGGGAGAACAGAAACCAAATACAAATTAGAGCTATTTCTGAACACCCCCACTCACATGCACACATACATATGCGTACCTACATACATGTTTTAACAGTAGGACCAAGACAAAGAATATTTCTACTAATTCATAAAGATCCATCCAGTTTACGCACCACCTCTGTGGCCACACATAATTTCTACCCTTATTCAAGAGAAATATCTTCTTTCTCTTAGCCTCCATAGCTCTAAACGCAACCCTATATTTTGATTGCTTTACAGAAAATTGTTGAAATAACTGAGATTTATTTAATGCTTACTATGTGCCAACACTATTCTAAAGACGTTATATTTTTGTTCCTATTTCTTCCTTGGATCAAACATTATTATTATTTTTTTTTTATTTTTTTATTTTTTTTATTTTTTTTTTTTGAGACGGAGTCTCGCTCTGTCGCCCAGACTGGAGTGCAGTGGCCGGATCTCAGCTCACTGCAAGCTCCGCCTCCCGGGTTTACGCTATTCTCCTGCCTCAGCCTCCCGAGTAGCTGGGACTACAGGCGCCAGCCACCTCGCCCGGCTAGTTTTTTGTATTTTTTAGTAGAGACGGGGTTTCACTGTGTTAGCCAGGATGGTCTCGATCTCCTGACCTCGTGATCCGCCCGTCTCGGCCTCCCAAAGTGCTAGGATTACAGGCTTGAGCCACCGCGCCCGGCCGGATCAAACATTATTATTGTTATCTCATTATGCAAATGAGTAAACCAAATTTGGAAATAACCCACCTATAGTTTCACAGTTAGTATGGTCAACACAAAATTTGCTTCAACTATCAATGTTTTTATCAATATTTTACGTTGTACATAATTTGTTTTTCCATACTTTGTTGCGTGATACTCTTTAACATCTCTAAACTGAGGCCAGGGAGTGTGTATTTACACTAGATTTGTGTATTGCCCAGAACAGTGTTAACACATTTCAGTAGTTTAGCAAATGCCTATTACAAAATTTCTTGTAGATTTCAAAACCCATAACTTGAATTCTTCACTTTTCAGTGAGTTATTTTGACATAATTTGAACATTGACTAAATCTCTTTCAATGCAGGTAAAATATTTAGTCAACATATGTCCAAGACAAAAATAGGAGCTGCAGCTCTTGACAAGCACTCAGTGAATATATAGCATAAACCTATAAGTGAAGGAGATTAAGTATCTGCATGAAGAAAAGGGCAAAGGGATTTCAAGATTTTCAGCTGATAATCAGAGACAGGAAAGAGGATATTACTGGAAAATAGTAACCACCAACAAAATATGTCCCAAAGTGTATGAATACAACAGAGCTAATTGTCCCATGTCTATCAGCAATGAAGAAAATGTGATCTTAAATTTTCAATTCAGTTCTTCAGAATTTATGTAACTCTGGGAAGTTAAAGTTCCATTGCATAATATAGTATGACACTATGAAGACTTTTCCTTAAAAATAAATTGTATCTCAATAGTAAAAAAAAAAAAAGTTGATGTTAAAATATACCTGTTATCTGAGAAAAGCAAAATGGCCCTCCAGGTAGAACACTACACCATGGGCTCCAGGAGATAAGGTGATATGAATAGGGAAAGACTGGAAAATGTGATAGGCAGAGCTGGCTTTAGGCATTTGGGTTGCTAAGCAAGCCCACATATACCACAAGGATCATTTTAGTCACTCATTTAGCATAACCTGGGGTTGGAATGTGATGTGTATCAACAAAATCCCAGCAATGTACCCATGGAAAAGTGCTCATTTCTCTTTCACCCGAAGCAGTTGAGCCCCATGAGCTCATGCAGGTTCTTCTTAAAGCTAAAAGAAGTAATGACGTTAGTAATGGAGGCAATTAAGAAGTGATAATGTGACTTATATCTGTCACAGTCCAAATATCAGGAACCATTTATATTTAAATATCTAGACCCAGATTTTGGTTACCTACCTACGGATAATGAGACTTCATGCTCTCAAGCCATTTTCACTCTTCAGATTATGTGCATCTCAACCTTTTTGGTGTTTCAGTGTATTTATAATGCTGAATATACTTTACTGAATTGAGGCCAGTTTATGACTGCAGACTGAGAAAGTATAAATAATCAGAATAAGGAAAATGATTAAATCTACAAACAAATTCATAAAAGTCAGTTTCAAAGGAAGTATATTTTATGTATTTAAAGGCATAAAGAATGAAAATAGGCTAAATTAACCTCTACCTGTAACAAGTTACACATGGACCCAGAGATGAGTCTAAATTGTTGATGCCAGTGAGGATGTAACAGCACAGTAGATGCTATCCTACTGTCTCTCACATCTTCTGATACTCACTTCGAGATTCTCTTTTCAGATTTAAATTGTCTAATATCAAATTCAAATGACAGAGCAGATGCTGACCTTCATCCCCCAGGCATTTATCACAGGACAGATTCTGACTCGCTCATGAATATAATCTTATTCTTTGCAACTGGCATGTGGCCACTCCGAGTGGTGAGACGGAAAACATTTGGTCAGACATCCCAGAGTTCAACCTATTGTAAAAAGTAAAGTAGAGGTTCCTCTTCAAAGACTTTCCTCCCCATCTAATTAGGAATAAATAGTAACTTCTCTTAGAAGCAAAATTTATTCAAACACCTGTGCTAACATTCTTAAAGATTTGCTAGAGGTAATAAAGAAATCGGTGTACTTTATGTTCTTAGCTCCCACAATTTAGCCTAAATATTTCCCCTGTCTTGCTTATACTGGTCCAAGTAAGCATTAAATCATAGCCTGTTTTTACTTTTCTCAGCATTCCACAAGTTAATTCTTCCTTCCTTTGTTCTCCTCTGCCTTTGCATTTTTTAAAAAGTTCTAAGTTGCTAGCCAATCAGGACAAATACAGAATGTGAGGTCCTGTTCCAGCCAGTGGATACCGGACACAGCAGTAGGGTGGATGTGTCAGGTTATAAATGACCCTGTCTCCTTTGTTTGGTGTACTCTTGTGGCAAAACTGCTGGCGAGTGTACCCTTTCTGCAGAAAGTAAAAAAAAAAAAAAAATGGCCTTGCTGGGGAAATTACATTTATGTTCTAGTGCTATTTCATTACAGCACTAGGGAACAAGCATTTCTAACACTATGCTGCTTCCATTTTGTTTAGTTGGATTTTGTTGGGCTTTGTTTAGTGGTGGTGGTATTGTTGTCCCCACCGATAGAGGCACTTGCTACTGTTCCAGTTCAGTGCCACAGCAGATGAGCAGCAAAGATGCTTTCCTTGCCCCTCTCTTCCTTCTCCTTCCTCTCCTTTTTTTCTCTCTCTTTCTTTATCTCTTCTCTCCTTCCTCTATCTTTAAACATGCCTATAGTACAGCAACTTGAACCTTAAGTACTGTCATATGAGAGAAATATACTTGTGCATTTCCATTTCTTTCAGCCACTGTAATTTTGAATCTCTGTTGTAGTATCTCACTTTTCTTCTTAGATAAAGGTGTTGTTAGTGCAAGGAGTAATAGGAATAAATGGAATTTAGTGTATTTTCAGAAATTCAAATGCTAAAGCAAACTAAATATGGCCAGAGAAGGACTCTGTACTTCTACATTTGAGTCCTTGCAGATGAACTGCAGCCTAACTTAAAAGATGGACAAGATTAAAACCTAAATCTTTAGTATGTGCCTGTAACAATAGCTGAGTCTTGGTCAATCCCAGCAGCTGTACTTCCACCATTCATTCACTGCTGAGTGAATGCCAAGCTGTAACTAATCCATTTGTTTCTGTACCTCACTTCTGAGTTCTGTATGCCACTTCCCTTTTTTTGTTGATAAATTTGTTCTGACCACCCACGAGGCATCCCTGGAGTCTCTCTGCATCTGCTCTGATTCCGCGGGGCAGGGGGCACCCCATTGGCAAATCGTCATTACTCAACTCCTTGAAATGTACTTAGACTAAAGTTTTTCTTTTTAACAGAAGTCAAGGCACTCACTTCATGCCCTCCCTTCCTTTTAGGGAGTCCAGGATTTCTTTCTAACTCTTCCCCTTTTTTTAAGTTGTTGTTTGTTTGGTCGTTGCCTTGGGTGGAGGAGCGGGTTGCAGAAATAAGGGACTGTTGAGGGGAGGAATAGGCGGGGGTATTGTTGCTCTGCTACAGCTCATCTCCTGGGAGCATTTGCTAGGCTCCTGGTTCTCAGGGAAATAGAAAGACCTGCTCTGCTGTCTTGGGATTCCAGATCACTCTTCTTCCTCATTGAATATTCGTTACCAGTGAACCTTCCTGCTACTCTTCTCTCCAGGTCCAGCTGTATCTGTCTCTCTGGAGGCAAAACCAGTACGCTAATCAATTAATATAGTGAAGATATAACTCCCTCATGCTAGTTTGACATATTGCATATCTTCACCTACACATAATAACATTTTGGGGAGCTATTACATAATTTGACTGGCTGATCCTGTATAAAGACTAGAGTTTAATGTGAATGTTCCTAATATATGAGGTCCATGGAGTCTGGCTGGTCGTCTGGTTCACCAGGATCAGTCTGAAACCTATAGCACACTTGAGGTCCAGCTGGAGCCCAACACTGAAAAAACAGTGAAGGGAACCTTAAAAAAAGGAGGAGGAGCACAGTGACAGGGCAAGAAACCAAGGAGATCTGATGTAATACGTTTAATAGAGCAAAATGTTTTTAAAGTCTAAATTATCAACAATCTAAGGAAAACCAGGGATGTTGATCCTATGATAGATCTGAGTGTTCTGTTTTGTCTTATTTTGTGTTGTTGATGCTATTGGTACAAAGTGCATCTTAGGTAAACATGTAGTCCACAAATTCAGGCAAGTATGAAGTGTTTCTTTAATGTTGCACAATCAAACTATTTCTAATTTAAATTTAATTCTAATGGGTGATGAAAAAATTGTCAGACACTTTAATTTCTCTTTACCATCTGGTTGACTTTCCTTAATGTATGAAGGGTTGGTGGCAATGATGCTTGCATATTAGGAGTGAGAACATTTGCCCTTATTCGCCATCTATCCAGTCTGGTACCCACTGAATTTTACCTGTTCCAGCCTCATCTTTTGTTACATGAATGTCACAGCTATTACATGAATGTTGCAGGTATTCCCAAACAAGAGTCCCCTCTACGTCCAGGTCTAGCAAAGTGTTCTTGTTATTTCTTTTGTGGCCACTCTGATGCCTCTAGAAACTCTCTGATGAAGCTTCAGTCCCTTTCTACATAGAGACATCAATCTTAGCTTTCAACACTCCCTTTCCCATGTCTTTCTAGAAATAGAATTTAATTTATTTGGAATATACTTCTGAAGTGAAGAATTAGTACCCTCCACTTTCAGACCTGAAAAACGATCTGAACTATCTCTTACCCTTACATTTCCTTAGAAAAGTTAGAACATTGATATTCAGGAAGACTCCATCATGAAGACCTTTTGCTTCCCCCTTATTATTCCTACATTGAAGTTGGAAATTTTACTTATTTTCTACCCAGGGAGTGGGGGAAACTAGCTCAGCTTTTTCATATATTCTTCAAAATATTTTTCTTTTCTTTTCTTTTCTTTTTTTCTTTTTTTTTTTTTTTTGAGATGGAATCTTGCTCTGTCGCTCAGGCTAGCGTGCAGTGGCGTGATCTCAGCTTACTTCAAGCTCTGCCTCCGGGGTTCATGGCATTCTCCTGCTTCAGCTTCCCGAGTAGCTGGGACTACAGGAGTCTGCCCCCATGCTTGGCTAATTTTTTGTATTTTTAGTAGAGACAGGGTTTCACCGTGTTAGCCAGGATGGTCTCGATCTCCTGACCTCATGATCTGCCCGCCTGCACCTCCCAAAGTGCTGGGATTACAGGTGTGAGCCACTGCACCCAGCCACAAATCTTTTTCTTATACCTGGTCCTCAGCTTTTAAAACCAAAAAAATATGTGTCCAATGTAAGATAACTAACAAGAAAAAAAAACTGCATTGAAAAATGATTACTGTATTATTCATAATCCATTTATGCTGTACTTAAACTTCCACTGGGGTGGTCAACTCCAGCCCATTTTCATGAAAGAGTTATGTTGATTCCTACGTATTTACTTTAATTAATCAGTAGGGGTGTGTGTGTGTGTGTGTGTGTGTGTGTCTGTCTGTCTGTATGTTTCTGTCTCACTTCCTTACTCTCTCTTTGTTTACTCTTAAAGGGAAAACTAACCTAGAAGGAATGGTCCACCACCCCTCTATGAAAAAAAGTCTTAATCTTTTAAGTGCCTGAGTCTTGACTCTTTTGTTACCTTAGGAATGCCACTGCCACTCTGGGTTCGTCATCTCACGATGGGTCTTCTATTGGATTGAATAAAGTAAAGCCTATTATAAAATGAAATAAATCTTTTTCCAACTTTCTCTTCCAGAATTCAGAAAATTCTATCGATGTTCCAAATCTGAGCATCAAAGCCAATGGATATCCTTTTGGGTCTTTGGATCTCCGCTGTTGATATTTCCATGTTTGTTGGGAAGTGGTTCTGCCTAATGTATGGCAATATTGACCTTAGTGGGTGGGTGTATTTCTAAGCCTGTGATCTAAGTTAGTCTATAGAATCAGCTTTGTGTTTACTTTATTGTCATCTCTCCAAGAGCCCGGTGACCTGTGACAGCTGAATTATTGTGTTCTCTATGAAGGCTTCTTCTACCATAGGCCTTTATTGCTGTTTTTCTTTGAGCCAACTTTTCTCAAAGCAATTTATCATCTGTCTACCAAAACTAATACACCCCCACATCATTTAATTTATATGTTCCCTATGCAGTTACTTCTAATACCCATTTAATTATATTAAAGAATAGGAAGACATGGACTTTTAGCAAAATTTTATTTTAAATAATAAAATAGCTTATGTAAAATTAGAGAACAATTGAGCATTTCAGCTCGAGAACTCTTACTCAACTGAACTCATCACCTGTATCTTAGCACATGCAGTTCTCTATTGCAGATACTTGTCTGCACTTTCCTCCACAGTTAGATATTCAGTACACATATAGAAAGAGTTGTATTTTATACATTTTGTTCATCACTGTAGCACATGAAGCAATGTCACCTAGGCAAAACTAAATGTGTTATGTAGATGGTGTCTAGTTTATATTTCAAACTACTAATATATTAGAATGATGTGTAAGATATTGAAATAATCTCTGCTAACACTAAGTAGAATGAATTGCTTTTTAAAAGATATTCTTAGTTGTCAAATATGAAAAGAGAAAGCAGTAAGTCATGTAACATGATTGTTTTAATTGTTTGTGATTTTTTAGTAGGAACTCAAAGACATATAACTCTATAAGTGATGTTTTTATTGATCAATGCCTTCAAGCAAGTACATGGAGGCATGTTTATTTTCTCTCAGCTGTTATTTTTTATCAGGATATGAGTGTCATCTCCCCTGTATCAAGTACACTTTGGAGAAATGTATTTGATGTCCTTAGGAGACTTGGTGTATTTTTTTTTCCTTTCAGGCTCTTGAGGTTAAAAACTCAGAAATTTGCCTTTGTGAGGAAGTACTTGAGTTTTAACATCACCATAAAGGATGAATTCAAAATACAAGAATATCAGATGGTTCGTGGGTAGTGTTGAAGCTGGGCATGTTTCTAAATAACGGCATTTCAACTTTCTATGAATTAAATAGACAAAAACTATTTTGACACTGTCTCATTTTCTAACCTTCAACAAATACGGTCTCATTCTCAAAAAATAGACTCTCAGAATTTTAAGTATTGAGAACCATTACATATGGAGTAGGTGGAAATTTAACTGTCTTTTCTAGTAATTAATTAACTGTTGTTCTGATTAACCATGCTTATATACACTGTTCTTTCAAACAAGCAAATTCAACAGGAAACCACTTGTACCTCTGGATTCTGTATAGTTATATCAACCTACTGTGATTAACAGCAGCAACAACAAATCACATGAAAAGAAAGGTGAAATTGTGCTCAATGACAACATGCAATTGTCTTTCATGTGGTAATTGCATATTGTGTTTCTACTGTTTATTCATCCTAGATAAAGAAAGTCTCAACACTTCTGGTATGTAGTATAGTAGCCAGCATTAATAAAACATGTAATAAATGTTGAATGAGTATGCATAGAATAGTCCTAATTAAATCAAGAGGAATGGATAAAGGAACAAAGAGAATAAATGACCACAAGATATAATACTATTGAAATATCCAAATTGTAAAGTAATGGGCATTTAGGTTTAACTCTTCCTAATATTGGACCAGGTCACAGTCTCCATCCTGAGATCTTTTTAGTAGGTTTCCATTCTTTCTTACAATAAAAGTGCTATGCATTTTTTTTTTCTCAATTCCCATGTTCCTTGTTTAAAGGCTGTAACTTTTTATCGTCACGTGAAATTGTTCTTTTGTTTGTAAAAACAGGTTTCTCTTTTCCTGCCTTTCCTAATTATAGTAACCCATATTTAACTTTACCAAGAAACATTTTTAAGTCTTGTTCAAACTAGTTAGTTTTACTGGGGTTAGCATTGTTTCAGTGAAAGCAATTAACTAACTTTAATAAGATGTTAGTAATGATTTTAGGTTTGCTCATCCACGTTCTTCATGATCAGTGATGCTAATCCATATACTCAAGAAGACATAGGGTATGGCTCACGTGCATTATTCTGAAATCAGTCTCTATGTTAATGTTAAAATTAGTTTACAGTGTGAATGTGTCTTTGCAATTCAAAGGTGGCCTGGATATCGCCAACTGGATTTATTTTACATTTTAAGTGAATTCTTTATTGCTTTCTATTATAGACTAGAGATAAACTATGCAAAAGTTCACACAGTCATAGAATCACTGATTTAAATAGGACCTGAGAGATCATGTAGATATATCTTCCCCGGTGCTATTAAGCACCTCTCTGTGTACCTACTAAATCATTTATTGCTTAGCACTGGAAGTTTATGTTAACACTAATATCTGCTTTAACTATGGGCTCACCAGAACCAGGTACTAGGAATGTTCAGCTCTATATTTGTATTTTACATAGATAGGTATAGCTGTTATTGTTGTTGAGTGAAGCCCTTATTAATTACTTCATCCATATAAGTTATAGCTACCAGGATGCTAAGAAAGATGAGGGAAAAAAGGTGACTTTTAGTATTGTTCTTTTATGCTAAGTAAACCTTGACCCTAAGTTTTATGCTATGGTTTACTGATAAGGAAAAAACACTTATCTAAAAAGTCAACTTTGATTGACTGGCATATTGATCAAATTAACAAAAGTGCAAATGTATTAATTAATTTGCTACTGCCTCTGTGATGACATCTTTTGGTTCATCTAACAACCCTTCTTTGGATATCTTCACGCCTGTAATCCCAGCACTTTGGGAGACCAAGGTGGGCGGATCACAAGGTCAGAGGATCAAGAACATCCTGACTAACACGGTGAAAACCTGTCTCTACCAAAAAAAATACAAAAAAATTAGTCGGGCTTTGAGGCAGGCACCTGTAATCCCAGCTACTTGGGAAGCTGAGGCAGGAGAATGGCATGAACCTGGCAGATGGAGCTTTAGCAGTTAGCCAAGATCCCACCACTGCACTCCAGCCTGGGCCACAGAGCAAGACTCCGTCTCAGGAAAAAAAAAAAAAAAAAAAGGAATGTTACACACTTCTCATCTGGGAAGCCTTCTCTGCCCTCCTCATGTAGAGATGAGCCCCAAAGCAGCTATTTGTATGTGGCCTCTAAAAAAGCATCAATCATATGAATCAGCCTGTATGTGTTTTCTTGTTTTCTTTGCGACTTGGGGCCTTTGAGACAAGAGCCTATACACAGTCTCCTTTTTATATATCATGTGCAATGGAGTGACTGGACTATCGTAGGCAATCTGTAGATGCCAATAATATTGAAACTTGTGTATTTCATTGAGCGCAAGCAGACGCTTCACTAGAAGTTATTGATGATATACCTAGTACTCCTACAAGATCCCTGAGATGATCAGCTAGATGTCCATAACCTTGGGCTATCTCCTCCCCTAGGCAATTTATAGACAGGAAAACATAAGCCCTCTCACATTTAAGATTGAATATAACTCTATTAGTTCATAAAACAACTATGAGTTCAGGTTCCTTAATTATAAATTAGTTTTTCAGCTTGTATTATTGTGATTATTAATACCAGGTTTTGTAAGGGGCTCAGTAATTCTAACAAATTAAAGCATGAAGTGAAAAGCAGATACAGAAAATCAGCTCTTAATATGCATAGGCTTTACCTGTCTCAGTGATTGCATGTATAAATACACTACTTGCAAAATTGTGCCCCTGAAAAAGTATTTGAAATAGGTCATTGATATATTTTTGTCTTTTTTTTTTTTTTTTTTTTTTTTTACAGCTGCAGTTAAAGTAGAATTATGAAAGTGATTAGCCTCAGGTCTGTCATCATTCATCTTGAGCCTGGAATGGCAGAAGTTTGCACATATTATTGTACCACATCCAGCAATTTGCTCTAATGGAATCTTGTGAAATCCTGTCTGATGTTTGATAGGTATGAATTTAAGCTGTATCATCATGTAGAGTACAGGGATGAAAAGGAGTAGAAGCTGTGATCTACAATTACTGGCATCATAAAACATGAGCGTGACTAGATCTAAGTCAGTGAAGAAGATCATTTATAAGGGATGGCTCTATTTCTGGGAAACCAGAGTCATCATATTATTTGTGGGTAATTTAATTAGTGAATAAATGATTCAACATAGATGCTGGTGCAGTATATATTGAATTTACAAATAAACTAAAAATAAATGTAATTTGAGCATCAAAACAAAAATAAAATCACTATTAAATGGCTAGAGGGTAAAAATGGTTCTCAAATGGTGTCACCAATTTGGGAGTATTTAAAGAGTCCAATGACTTTGGGATGATTAGGGATCTGGAATATCATGCTCACAACATTCACATTTGCTGAATAAAATGAAAGAAATATAAAATGTTATATGCATGAACTTTATAATATTAAAGCATTAAATATTAATATGAAGCCATAATGCCAAGATATTTTTTCTGCAAACAGAAACTCCTTTTTTATTTACCTAATAACCTTGTGTGCAAGTATTCTTGGGAAGGATGGTTAGAACTTTTGAAAGAGCATCCAATCTGCCTGCTATCTGAGCAGAAGCAAATTGAGGGTATAGATCATAAAATCTTAGTCCTGAATAGGAGCTGAGAAATAATTTAGTCTGCATAGATGAAGGCTCTTAGATCCAGAGCTGTTGAATGATTTACATAAGTTCACATAATTGCCTAGTGACAGAGCTGGGATTAGAACCCTTGTCAGCTGACAAAGAATGCAGGACCCTTTCTATGGTACCACCTCCTATCACAGCTAGAAAATGACTACTAACACATCAGCATAACCTTGGTGGCTCAAAATTCCCTTGGCAGAATATGATTATTGAACATGATTATTGAAATAAGAATCCAGAGGCTGCTCTAGCATTGCTTTTGCACATCCTGCCTTTGGGAATTTGCAGGTATCCCCGGCTGTTCTTAGGAGAGGAGAGTATGAAGGGCCACTGGTGATTTTTGCCAAGCCCCTTAAGTACTTGGGAGGGAAATTATTTTAAGACATTAGTGGCTTTTGTGCCTTACTGTTCTATCAGCAGTATGAAGTATGTAAGCTCACATCAGTTGGGTTGTTTCTACTTCAGGAAACAGCAAGAGATACTGAGGGAACCACTGATGTTGATAATCCCATTTTCAAACCTGCTTTCTTAAGGTAACTTTAGAGAGTTTGGAACAAGGCTTTAAATGACCTGTTCCTACTAGAAGCTGAAAGTGTGGTGGTGAAATGATGAAGAGAGGTTGGTTAATGCATACAAATATATAGTTAGATAGAATGAATAAGTTTGATAGCACAGTAGGGTGACTATAGTTAACAACAATGTATTGTGTTTTTCAAAATAGCTAGAAAAGATTTGAAATGTTCTCAACATAAAGAAATGATAAGTGTTTAAGGTGATGACTATCCTAAATATCCTGATTTGATTATTTTAAGTTCTATGCATTTATGGAAACATCACATGTACCCCATACGCATGTACAAATATTGTCTATCAATTTACAAAAAAAAGACCAGCTTCTTTAAATGGTTAAATCTAAAGAAGTGTGAATATACTCCTTATACTCCAGTATATGGCATCATAGTCATTCTAGAAGCCTTAGTGAGCTCCGCTGCATCTTCAAGCTGTCCTCTCCAGATGTTGGTAAGAGACGAGTTGCACTAAGTAGCTGGTAGAAGAACCCTAGAGATTTACAGACTGTTCCAGGGAGTCACCTAGGTGCTAATGAGAGCAACATCTGGGCTTTGTCAAATTGGAACCAAAGTCAACATACAATGAAAATTCTGGATTTATCTGAGGAGATATTGTTTTTCTGAAGGTTTGCTTTACATTTATTGGTCACCATAAATTGTGCTGCAGTTTGCATTTTCTACTCTGTCTAATGACTGCAGGAAGGAAAGAAAGACTGTTGATATGATTTGGCTGTGTCGCCACCCAAATCTCATCATGAATTGTAGTTCCCATAATACCCATGTGTCCTGGGAGAGAGCCAGTGGGAGACAATTGAATCATGGGGCAGTTTCCTCATGCTATTCTCATGAGAGTGAGTGAGTTCTCACAAGGTCTGATGGTTTTAGAGGGGGCTTCCCCTTTCACTTGGTTCTCATTCTCTCTCTTGCTGCCCTGTGGAGAGGTGCCTTCTGCTGTGATTGTAAGTTTCATGAGGCCTTCTCAGCCATGTGGAACTGTGAGTCAATTAAACCTCTTTTCTTTATAAATTACCAAGTCTCAGGCATTTCTTCATAGCACAGTGGGAATGGACTAATATAGTACAATGGTACCACAGAGATTGAGGTGCTACTGTAAAGATACACAAAAATGTGGAAATAACTTTGGAACCGGGTAACATGCAGAGGTTGGAACTGTTTGGAGGGGTCAGGAGAGGACAGGAAAATGTGAGGAAGTTTGGAACTTCCTAGAGACTTGTTGAATGGCTTTGACCAAAATGCTGATACTGATATGGACAATGAAATCCAGGCTAAGGTGGTCTCAGATGGAGATGAGCAACTTGTTGGGAACTGTAGCAAAGGCAACTCTGGTTATGCCTTAGTAAAGAGATTGGCGGCATATTTTCCCTGCCCTAGATATCTGTGGAACTTTGAGCTTGAGATAGATGATTTAGGGTATCTGGCAGAAAATTTCTAAGTGGCAAAGCATTCAAGAGGAAGCAGAGTATAAAACTATGGAAAATTTACTTCCTGATGATGCAGTAGAAAAGAAAATCCCATTTTCTGGGAAGAAGTTCAAGCCTGCTGCAGATATTCACATAAATAAAAAGGAACTGAATGTTAATTGCCAAAACAATGGGAAAAAGTCTCCAAGGCACATCAGAGGTCTTCACAGCAGCCCCTCCCATCACAAGCCTGGAGGCCTAGGAGAAAAAAAAAATGGTTTCATGGGCCGGGCCCTGAGCCTTGCTGCTTTGTGTAGTTTCGGGACTCAATGCCCTGCATCTCAGTCTTGGCTAAAAGGGAGCAATATACAGCTCAAGTCATGGCTTCAGAAGGTGCAAGCCCCAGGCCTTGGCAGTTTCCACATGGTGTTGATCCTGCAGGTGCACAGAAGTTGATGACTGAGGTTTGGGAACTTCCACTTAGATTTCAGAGGCTGTATGGAAACACCTGGATGTCCAAGTAGACGTTTGCTGCAAGGGTGTAGCCCTCATGGAGAACCTCTGTTAGAGCAGTGGAGAAGGGAAATGTGGGGTTGGAGCCCCGACAGAGTCCCCACTGGGGCATTGCCTAATGGAGCTGTGAGAAGAGGGCCACTGTCCTCCAGATGCCAGAAAGGTAAATCCACTGACAGCTTTCACCATATGCCTGGAAAAAGCCACAGACACTCAATGCCATGAACGCAACTGGGAGGTGGAGTATAGCTTGCAAAGCCAGAGGGATGGAGCTGCCCAATGCCATGGAAGCACACTTCTTACATCAGCATGACCTGGATGTGAGACATGGAGTCAAAGGAGATTATTTTGGAATTTTAAGGTTTAATGACTGTCCTATTGGATTATGGACTTGCATGGGGCCTGTAGCTACTTTGTTTTGGCCACCTTCTGCCATTTGGAACAGCTGTATTTACCCAATGCCTGTAACCCCAATGTCTCGAGGGAATAACTATCTTGCTTTTGACTTTACAGGCTCATAGACAGAAGGTGCTTGCCTTGTCTCAGATGAAACTTTGGACTTGGACTTTTGGGTTAATGATGGAGTGGATTAAGGCTTGGGAGAATTTTGGCAAGGCATGATTGTGTTTATAAATGTGAGGACATAAGATTTGAAATGGACCAGGCTGGAATGATATGGTTTGGCTGTGTCCTCACCCAAATCTCACCTTGAGTTGCAGTGCCCATTATCCCCACGTCATGGGAGGGGCCCAGTGGGAGATAATTGGATCATGGAAGCAGTTTCCCCCATGCTATTCTCTTGATAGTAAGGTCTTACAAGATCTGACTGCTTTAAAAGGGGTTTTCCTCTTCAATCAGTTTTCATTTTCTCTCCTGCCAACTTCTGAAGAGTTGCCTTCCACCACAATCGTAAGATTCCTGAGGCTTCCCCAGCCATTTAGAACTGTGGGTCAATTAAACCCCTTTTCTTTATAAGTTACCCAATCTTGGGTATTTCTTCATAGCTGCACGAGAATGGACTAATACAACTGTGATGAGATCATTTGCTACAATATGTGATTGTTGAGCCCTCTCTATGCTAGGCAACTTACATATGCAATCCCATTAAATCTTCTCAATGGCCTTGAGAAGCGCCTGTCAATATCCCTGCTTTGAGAATAACAAAGAGAGACTCAGAAGTGAAGTGACTTGTCAGAATTCTTTCTGGTAGAATGTGCAGGTTTGGGATTCAAAACAGATCAGTCTCAATTCAAAGTTCATGCTCTTTCTACTGTATCATGTGGTCTGTTTTATTCTTGTTCTTTTCTTCTACATCTCTCTGAGAAGACTGAATTACAATTTCATGAAATTATTTGGAGATAAGGGCTCCAGTCTTTTAGATGGAATTCTTAACTCAGTTACAAGAACACAGACACAATATTCAAGATAGAGAGATTTAAGCTAAGGGGCAGTTGATAATTTGTTATCTTCGTAGTTCTCAGAAATGTAGTTATAAATGCAGAAAGAATAATGACATAATCTAAAAATAATAAGACAACATGCTTAACTTGCTGCTAGAGCTATATATCATGGAATATCAAGTATTAGACAGGACCTTTAAGCCAGACAGTATCAGGGGTACTTTGCCTTGCTCCTTTATACATGTAGGTTGCTATGGTTACAAGAGATACTGAATTGTGTGGAGCCTGAAGAAGCTACTCTAATACTTTAGATTGTTTGACATTTGTGAATATTTCTCCCTCTGAGATGTAGCAGGTGGAAGAGTGACAATGTTTTGTGTTCATAAACATAAATTGCCAAAAAAGTCTCCCAAAATTATTTTGTTTGGTGAAATATTATTTCCCTAACATTTTTCTTTTATGTTACCCTACAATACAAGCAAAATGTAGCTATGAAGGCAGAGGAAGATTCCTGGAAACTGAGAGAGTATTACTCTCAAAAGCACAGATATAGCAGGGTTGAGGCCAATGCCCTACTTACACCCACAAAGCACTTTCTCTAAATTTGATGCCATTTCTCTCCCTAAGTAGAACTAATAATTAAAATAGTGTGTGTTTCACTAAGGTGCACTAATTGAGTCTGAAGCTGGATTTCATAAGCAAGCTTTTGTTGTTAAAGAATACAGCTATCTATATATCCTTTAACAAATATATATATAATATATATATATATATATATAAAATTTATTTGTTATATTTCTATCTCAGTTCAGGGATAGAAGTCAGACATTCATTTTCTCTGATTCTCCAGAAAATAAAATTACACTTCCAAATTTTATACATGGTCAAAAAATAGCAGCTAGATTGGAGTAATTTCTATTTCATTTTAAAAATTCAAAAGAAGTTCTGATTATTAGCATCCTGATTATGATAGCTGGAAAAAAAACCGAGAATAAAGAATATTTGGCTAGTCCTCATTAATTTTCCATCCAACTGAGAGCACTAACACAGTTTCTGTAGACAGTAGCCAAATGTCTCTGAAAAGCAACCAGTTGATTGCTTTGAAACCTAAAGGACTATAAGACACTGTCACAAGGTAAATTCTGTGTATGAACAGGAGAGACAGGTTTATAGCATTTAAACATTATCTTCATTTGTATTGCAAAACAGACAGAAAATTCTTTTTGGAAAAGTACAAGATCAAACATCATTGTAGAAAATAAATATTATTTGGTGAGG
Source organism: Theropithecus gelada (assembly GCF_003255815.1). NCBI lineage: Eukaryota > Metazoa > Chordata > Mammalia > Primates > Cercopithecidae > Theropithecus > Theropithecus gelada. Next base: position 27,482,396 of record NC_037672.1, read on the forward strand.
AATCCAAAATAGGCCATTTCTGCAAAGTAATCAAATGCAATCTGCAGTTATTATTTGTCTCATATGTACATATTATTTCATACAGTATATGACTACTGGGACTCAGACAATGAATTTTTAAAGGGTTACAGCTGAAGAAAAAGTTTATCCTTTTGACCTCTGCTTATTTGACAGCCCTTTTGAAACTGATTTCTGTAATGGATATTCCATGTTGAATAAATTGAAGTTTGTTGGGTGCAAAACACTTCTACTAGACTGTAAGCATATGAGCTTCAGAAAACCATGTATTTTTTGTTTATTATTAGAGCCCCAGCATCTAGCGGAAGGGCACCTGCTAACCTTCATCTTCCTTTAAAACTGTTTCTGTCTTGGTTACAAGAGCCAAAAAGTCACACAAACTAGGGAATTACTAACTCACCTTTCCTTGGTTCAGACGTCATGTGACCTGAGCCAAGACAATAAGACTTTTTCCTTATGAATTTAATTTCTGGAACAGGGAGAAATTGGAGATGCTATTTTTAGATGAGATGCTGTTAAGTTAAAAGAACAAGATACCTACTGTCACAGTTTCAATGATCAGAAAAATTCCTCATAGTAAAACAGAACATGAAGTTGATACATGAAGTAGAGAAGGCTATTACATAATGGTAAAGGGATCAATTCATCAGGAAGAGCTAACTATCCTAAATATATATGCACCCAATACAGGAGCACCCAGATGCATCAAGTAAGCCCTTAGAGACTTACAAAGAGACTTAGACTCCCAGACAATAATAATGGGAGACTTTAACACCCCACTGTCAACATTAGACAGATCAGCAAGACAGAAAGTCAAAAAGGATATCCAGGAATTGAACTCAACTCTGCACCAAGCAGATCTAATAGACATCTACAGAACTCTCCACCCCAAATCAACAGAATATACATTCTTCTCAGCACCTCATCACACTTATTCCAAAATTGACCACATAGTTGGAAGTAAAGCACTCCTCAGCAAATGTGAAAGAACAGAAATTATAACAAACTGTCTCTCAGACCACAGTGCAATCAAACTAGAACTCAGGACTAAAATACTCAATAAAAATCACTCAACTACATGGAAACTGAACAACCTGCTCCTGAATGACTACTGACTACATAACGAAATGAAGGCAGAAATAAGGATGTTCCTTGAAGCTAATGAGAACAAAGATACAACATACCAGAATCTCGGGGACGCATTTAAAGCAGTGTGTAGAGGGAAATTGATAGCACTAAATGCCCACAAGAGAAAGCAGGAAAGATCTAAAATTGACACCCTAGCATCACAATTAAAGGAACTAGAGAAGCAAGAGCAAACACATTCAAAAGCTAGCAGAAGGCAAGAAATAACTAAGATCAGAGCAGAACTGAAAGAGATGGAGACACAAAAAAACCCCCCCAAAAAAAAAAAAAAAAAAAAATCCATGAATCCAGGAGCTGGCTTTTTGAAAAGATCAACAAAATTGATAGACTGCTAGCAAGACTAATAAAGAAGAAAAGAGAGAAGAATCAAATAGATGCTATAAAAATTTTAAAGAGGATATCACCACCGACACCACAGAAATACAAACTACCATCAGAGAATACTATAAACACCTCTACACAAATAAACTAGAAAAATCTAGAAGAAATGGATAATTTCCTGGACACTTACACTCTCCCAAGACTAAACCAGGAAGAAGTTGAATCCCTGAATAGATCAATAGCAGGCTCTGAAATTGAGGCAATAATTAATAGCCTACCAACCAAAAAAAGGCCAGGACCAGACAGATTCACAGCAAAATTCTACCAGAGGTACAAGGAGGAGTTGGTACCATTCCTTCTGAAACTATTCCAATCAATAGAAAAAGAGGAAGTCTCCCCTAACTCATTTTAAGGCCAACATCATCCTGATACCAAAGCCTGACAGAGATACAGCAAAAATAAAAGAAAATTTTAGACCAATATCCCTGATGAACATCGATGCAAAAATCCTCAATAAAATACTGGCAAACCGAATCCAGCAGCACATCAAAAAGCTTATCCAACATGATCAAGTGGGCTTCATTCCTGGGATGCAAGGCTGGTTCAACATATGCAAATCAATAAAGGTAATCCAGCATATAAACAGAACCAAAGACAAAAACTACATGATTATCTCAATAGATGCAGAAAAGGCCTTTGACAAAATTCAACAGCCTTTCATGCTAAAAACTCTCAATATATTCGGTATTGATGTATCTCAAAATAATAAGAGCTATTTATGACAAACCCACAGCCAATATCATACTGAATGGGCAAAAACTGGAGGCATTCCCTTTGAAAACTGGCACAAGACAGGGATGCCCTCTCTCACCACTCCTATTCAACATAGTGTTGGAAGTTCTGGCTAGGGCAATTAGGCAAGAGAAAGAAATCAAGGGTATTCAGTTAGGAAAAGAAGAAGTCAAATTGTC